>NW_007259192.1:124787-227187 GCF_000164805.1 Carlito syrichta | reverse complement strand
GTAGGGCTGGTAGAACTTGGAGAGCCGCGGCTTTCCGTGGTTGTTGAAGATGAGGATCGCCTTGATCATGGCTGGGCCGGCCGACCGGGTGGGCGCTGGGGGCCGGGGCGGGGGCGGGAGCGCGAGCCTCGCCTCGGGATCTAGCCGGCGATCCTTCCCCACCCGCCCCCTCCTGCACGCGCGCGCGCGCGCTCCCGAACCGCGGGGCGGGGCCCGAGAGGGGCGGGGCCTGGGCGGAGGAGAGCGGAAACATTTCTAGGGCAGAGCCCACTGCTGGAGGGGCGTGTGCACACTCGGAGGAGGTCGAGGACGTTGCCCGTGGTCCCCCTCTCGAGACTTTTTGCGGCAGGAGAACACTCGTTGATGACTCACTTTCACAGATCCAAGACAGTTTCTATTTAAGGACTAGCCGCTAGCTCCATCTTTCACTATTGAGTTAGGGTCCCCCTACTCCGGCTCCTCCTTTGCGATGCTCCGCGGTGAAACGCCGTTCCACTGCACGCACTCAGCCGCCACTTCCGCTCTCGCTTCCTGCCGACCAACATGGCGGAGGAGCCGGAGTCTGTGTTGCAGCTGCCTCCCTCAGCCGTTGCCGGCGGCGAAGGACCCACGGAGGTCTCCCCAGAAACAGCCACTCCGGATCCCCCTTCTTCTGCTGCAGTTTCCCCAGGGACAGAGGAACCTGCTGGCGACACCAAGAAAAAAAGTAATTTTGAGAAGTTTCATTCTAGGCAGTGGGGGGAGGTCCAGATTTCATCCGACTAGGGGTGGCGGCCAATAAAGAAGCAACATTTAGAGGACGGTTAGTCCCAGACGTGCATTTTAACCAGTTGTCAGAAGACCTTTGAGTTGAGTGTCTCAAAAAAGTCATCTTTGTCGTAGTTATGTGCACTCTTGGTGTAGTGCCTGGCACTAGAGGATGACACACCTCTTTTTACACTGTATTTTAATCTTCCTTTGAGTTGGCCACACTGGAGCTCTTTGAAGGAGGGAGCTGAGTGGGATCTCGATGACTCCAGGTACTTAGTGTATGAGCTAATAATTCGAATAATGATTTTGGGTGCTAGGGATGGTCAGTGACACAAGCCTTGGACTGGAATTCATGCCTTCCGATTAGTTCGCTGTTTCCCCCCCCCCCTCCAAATTGAGTGTGAATTCACTCTTTGAACAACAACAACAACAAAAACTGAAATTTTACCCAATAGGAAAAATACTAAGGGAAATCTAAAGGCATGGGTATTGCCTTTTTAAAATACGCACATTTTGGAACCTTTGTAAGAGTTATTTCATTATTTGAGCTGGCTGTTCTCAACCCTTTATTATTTGAAAATTAGTTCGCCATTGTAAAATACAAAAATTCCTATGGTTACTTATCCTGGAGCTCTAGAGTTAGAGCTGCCTATGAGAAAAGCAGCAGATAAACGCCTTCAATTTGAAGAAGTCGACCTTGTCCTTAGACAAGTTTTCTCAGTCCAGAGTCTTAAAATGACAGTGGTCTCATGGCCTTTTCATCGAATGCTGTGGAGGATAATTCTCTCCCAGGGGTGCCCTCCTTTTAACTCAGACTGCCTTTACATTTGGGAGGATTATTCTGTCATTTCTGCATAATGCACTGTGATTATTTCTACAGATAACCACTAGAATCTTTCTTCCAAAGAATCCCAGGTTTTTCAGGTTTTTGTTGCATTTTTTTCTTCCGTTTAGGCAGGAGAGGACTTTTAGAGGGGTTGTTTAAAGTCTGTTTCAGTCAGAAGTTTATTACTGATGATAGCTGTGTAAAACAAAAGGGAAAACAACAATAGCTCACAACCTAGATATTGCCTGAGGGCATATTTTCAGTGGTCTGCACAGTATTTTTTGAAAATTAAGCCATCATTTGAAGGTTGGATTTTTATTTTTTGGCTCCTGTTAACATTTAGTTCTCCTTTCTGAATAAAACTTAGTTCTAGCTTTTGAATTCCTATCCGAGATTGCCAACATTTTTTGAGGATCATCTGATAAAAGAAGCTTAACAATTTTGTATGTTCCACCTTTGTTTTAATCCACAGAAGAAAGACTGTTCAAACAGACCAAACTATGGCCCCTGGCCGCATGTTAGGTCTCCCCGGGGGATTCTGTTAGGTACCCTAGTTGATTCTAATGTGTCACCAGAGTTTAGAACTACAAGCAAATTCCCTTTAAAATTAAATGTAAGAGTGCAGCTTATAGTTAAATCAATATTTTCTCCTTCTTTAGTTTTTTGCCCTCCCACTCTTCCATCCTCTTCAGTAGTCCAACTCAATGTTTTCTGCTTCACTTTCTTTAAATGCCTAATTTCAGTAATTGAGTTATTGATAGCCACAGGGCAGGGAGGGTATTAAAGTTAGGCTAACCAAAATCCTTTCTTATCTCCAAATTTATTTCTATTCCCAAGATAACTGAAGCTAGGATAATTAAGTAGTTCTTTAGCTGGAAATAAATGTACATGATGTACTCTAGCTGTCTTCTTTTAAGGACCCCCTTCTTTTAAGGACCCCCTTAGAAGGATGTAATAGAAGGACCTCCTTAGAAGGATGTAATAGAGTAGAGTTAACTTTAGGGGGCAGCAACACACTATTTTGCTTTCAGGATTGCTTGGTTTTGATTGTAAATATCTTTTTTTTTTTTTTCTTAGCAAAATAACCTTCAAGGGACAGATTTATGGTCTTTAGGTTTACATACCTGTATTGTGGATCATTGAAAACTTAAGATTTCTCTGTCAGAAACTTCTTTTGGAGCTGTGCGCTGTGGCTCATGCCTATAATCCTAGCATTCTGGGAGGCCGAGGTGAGAAGATTGCTTGAGCCCAGGGATTCAAGACCAGCCTGAGCAACTTGGCGAGACCTCATCTCTACAATATATCAAAAAATTAGCCAGACATAGTAGCATGTGCCTGTAGCTCCAGCTACTTGGAAGGCTGAGGTGGAAGGATTACCTGAGCCCAGCAGGTTAAGGCTGCAGTGGCCGTGAGTGTGCCAATGCACTCCAACCTCGGCTACAGAGTGACACTCCAACTCAAAAAAGATAAGAAACTTCTTTTTGGCCTCTGATTGTTGTGTTTTATTGTTAATAGCTTGTTTTCCTTCATTAAAAAGTTCATAGCCGGGTGCGGTGGCTCATACCTATAATCCCAGCACTTTGGGAGGCTGAAGTGAAAGGATTGCCTGAGTCCAGGAGCACACTAAAAGGCATCCAAATTGGCAAGTTCAAAAACTGTTTTGAGCAGTATAAAAAAGCATCTCCATAGGTGTATTGCATCAAACAAAGCATACTTTGAAGATGGCTAAAGTTTAAGCATGAAAGAATAAATATAAATTTTTTAATAAATAAATTCCAGGTTTTTTTGCGTCCCCCTCATACCTAGTAAACGACAAAACCAGGATTCAAACCCAGGCAGTTTAAAGTGGGTGCTTTTACTACAGGGTTCCCAACTCCCAGGCCACGCAGCAGGAGATGAGCAGTGGGCCTGTGACCGAAACTTCATCTGTATTTACAGCCACTCCTCCTTGCTCACATCACCACCACCTGAGCTCTGCATCCTTTCAGATTAGCACGTGTATTAGATTCTCATACGAGCATGAACCCTATTGTGAACTATGCATGCAAGGATCTAGGTTATGTACTCCTTATGAGGAACTAATGCCTGATGATCTGAGTAGAGCTGAGGTGGTGATGCTAGCACTGGGGAGCAGCTGCAAACACAGATTAACATTAGCAGTGAGGTTTGACTTCACAGAGACCATAATAAATCATTTGTTTGCAGTCTCATCAAAACCCTATCAGTGAGTGGCAAGTGAGTTGATGTACTGCAATTGTACAGCTGCATTTGGTGTCAGGCTTTAAGTCAGAATCCAACACTTAATTTTAGTTCACTCATAGCCCACCATTTTATTTACCACTTCTGTCCATGCCTCTTTTTTTTAAATAGTGAGTTGTATAATTATTTCATTATATATTACAGTGTAGGTATAGTAGAAATAAAGTGCCCGGTGAAAGTTACATGTTTGAAGCATCCCTAAACCACCCCCCCCCCACCAACCTTTCCCCCCCACAATCCCAGTGTGGAATAATTGTCTTCCACAAAACTGGTCCCTGATGCCAAAAAGGTTGGGGACCACTGCTTTACAACATTCTAATATTGAGCATAATATCCTTTATTTAATCACTTCTAAGTACCTTTGATATTTAGGTCTACCAGTTTTTCCTAAAAAAAAAAAAATATATATATATATACACACACACACACACACACACACATATATATACTTATATGGAGGTTAAATCTTTCTAAGCAACTCTTTTTGTTTGTTTGTTTGTTTGTTTGTTTGAGTTAGAGTCTCACTGTTACCCAGACTGGAGTGCAGTGGCTGCTCCCGGCCACCGCAGCCTTGACCTGCTGACCTTTGGCGATCCTTCCGCCTCAGCCTTCCAAGTAGCTGGAGCTACAGGCACACACTACCATGCCCAGCTAATTTTTTTGATCTACTGTAGAGATGAGGTCTCCCCTGCCCAGGCGGGTCTCAAACCCACGGGCTCAGGCAATCCACTCACCTCAGCCTCCCAAAGGCGCGGGATTACAGGCTAAGCAAATCTTTACATATCCTATGTTTTCCTAGACTAGATTCCTAGAAATATTGAATTCAAGTATTATTAACCCCCAAAAACACAGAATTTATTGATTTAAAATTTTGTAATTATTTTTACATCAGCATATATTCCATGTGCAATACACCTATCGAGACACATTTTCCACAACTCAAAACAGTTTTTGAACTTGTCGATTTGGATGCCTTTTAGTGCTTCTACTGTTTTTTTGTTTTACCTCTTCCACATCGGCAAAACGTTTCCTTTTGAGGACTTTTTTCTTCTGGAGAAGCAAAAGAAAGTTGCTGGGGTGAGATTGGGTGAATAGGGAAGGTGGGGCACAGAGTCATGCCATTTTTTATCAAAAACTGCCCAACATTCAGTGTGTTGTGGGCAAGTACACTTGTAAATCACCCGTCATAAAATGGGCAAACATGCTAAAAGAATCTCCAGAAAAATTTCACTGAAGCCGAACATAGTCTCTCACAATAACGCTAGCTGGTGAGTTGATGCCAGTGGGTTCCTAGAATACTTAACCTGGCCGGGAAACCTGTACTACAGGGGTCCCATCCTCCAAAAAATAATTCTGGTTGTTTTTGGCTCTTCCCTCATGTACCTTTATGGATTGGGATTAGTATTATCATATTGTTTTCCAGAAAGGGTATACCATTTTGTATTCTCAATAGTAGTATCATCTACACTGTTATTCTAATTTTTACTAGTTTGGAAGGTGGAAAAGGCCATGACATTATTTTAGTTTGCTGTTTTGTAAACTTAAATATTGTTTCATATCTTTATTGACCATTTATGTTTTTTCTCCTTGAAATTACCTGTTAAATTAAAATGCATTGTATTTATTTATTTTAGAGACAGGATCATCTTGCTCTGTCACTTAGGTTGAAGTGCAGTGGCATGAACATAGCTCACTTCAAACTCCCAACTCCTGGGCTCAAGTGATTCTCCCAGCTCAGCCTCTTGAGTAACTAGGACTACAGGCAGGTGTGTGCCACCATACCCGGCTAATTTTTTTTTTTTTTTTAATAGAAATGGAGTCTCACTATGTTTTCCTGGCTGGTCTGAAACTCCTGGCTTCAAGTGATCCTCTCTCTTTGACCTTTCCTGCCTCCCACACCAGGCCAAATACATTTTAAAGATTAATTCCATGGGGAGAACTTTGTAGAATGGATCGACTTAGAGTCTATAATACTGAGTGATGTATCACAGAAACAAAGAACTAAGTATCATTTATTCATTCATAAATGGACCTTGAACAGTTATCGTAAACTATAAGAAAAGAATTGGCAGTAGCGGGAAACTGCCTGGGTGGGGGGATGCAGGGAGGTGGGACTGGCAGTAGTGGGAATCTGCCCGGGCAGGGAGGGGACACCACATTAACAAGGGTACCTGCATAATGAACATTTGTATACCTAACCCTGAATTGTACTCCACACCTTTAAAATAAAAAAATTAGAACAGAACAAAAAAGAAAAAAGATTCTACTATTTCTATATCTCTGACATGTTAAGTATCATAAATACACAAAATGTATGTAGATTAAATGTCCTAAAGTCTTGTATATCACATAGTCTTGAAATATTTCAGTGTAATTTTTTTTTCTTTTCCAGTTGATATCCTGCTAAAGGCTGTGGGAGACACTCCCATTATGAAAACAAAGAAGTGGGCAGTAGAGCGAACTAGAACCATACAAGGACTCATTGACTTCATCAAAAAGTTCCTTAAACTTGTGGCCTCAGAACAGTTGGTATGAAACCAATGGTGATTGTTTTCCTACAAAATTTTGCCATTGTTCCTAGGCAACAATGAATGACTTGTTTATAGAAATACGTTGCTTTTGTTATGCCCTTTTATCTCTTGTCTTGGTAGGGTTTATGTACGTTAAGGATTCTCTAGGGAACCCTGAAATGAAATGAGTTTTAGATTTATTTTACTAAGTGAACTCCCCAAATTTTTGTATTTTGGAAATTTTATTTCCATGGAATTTTACTTTCATAAATCCAGGGTAACTACATCTACTTGTTAAAGTAATGAATTATAAGCCACTTCTAGTTTCTTCAGTGGGACTGATGATGATGTTAACCTGTTACTGATACATAGTTTAATGCTATTCAGACACATTTATGGCTATATCTCTTTTAAGCTAGCTGAATTGCTTTTTTAAAATTGTAGTTACTTCCAGTAATTAACTCCTGTTACAAAATCATGATGAATTCCTTTGGTTCTCAGCTCCATCTACTCTACTGTCCCTGTGTACACTTGTGCCATCTTACTCTTTGACTCCTTTGTCTGTAGAGCTCTAATTACTTTTTTCACCTGGTTAAATCCTGCTTATTTCTTAAAGTTTCTTTTCCACAAAAGTTTCTCTGGCTGTTTTGCTAGGCTAGATTAATGCTATGTTTTTGTATGCCTCATACCTTATTAGATGCACTTTTCTCCACTGTCTTTTTTTTTTTGAGTTGGAGTCTCACTCCTATTGCCCAGGCTGGAGTTCAGTGGCACCCTCACAGCCACCACGGTCTTGACCTGCTGGGCTTAGGCAATCCTTCTGCCTCAGCCTTCCAAGTAACTGGAACTACAGATGCATGCCACCACGCCCTACTAATTTTTGCGATTTATTGTAGAGATGAAGTCTCACCTAATTGCCCAGGCTGGTCTAGAACTCCAGGGCTTAGGTAATCCTCTCACCTTGGCCTCCCAAAGTGCTGGGATTACAGGCTGAGCCACCACTCCTGGCCTCAACTGTCTTTTTATCTAGTCATGTGTGTCTGCCTCTCCAATACATTGTGTGCTCGTAGGGAGGGTAGATCTTATTAATCTTCATAGTTCCGCACATCATAGACATTAGTGAATATTTGCTGAAATAAACTAAGCTGTTATTTAGAGCCCTTCTTCTAATGAACAAAATAGTAAAATCTGTGTTTGCTCATAAATTCCCAGGGGCTAAACCCAAATTATATCTGTATTATAGGATATTTATATTAAAATGCATATTGCTGTTATATTTCCAAAATTTTTTATGTTAGAACTTTGAACCTTAACCGTGAATTGATATTTAAGCATGAAGTATTTTAAAATAATTGAACAATCTCTGTTGAGAACATATACCAGGCACTGATACTTGGTGTGTATTATCTCATTTTATCTTTACTAGTGGACCCAAGAGATACAGTTACTATTATTTTCCATATCTTACAAATAAGGGAACAGGATAAGAAATGTTATTCATGTTTAGAGCCAAGATTCAAACCTGGGTCTGTCTCAGTAGAGCCTGTAAACTATATTGCCTAAGGGAGAAATGTAAGCAATATTTATTCTTGTTATAGTTGGTGACCAAAACAGTATTAGTCAGTCAACTATTCTGATACTTAAAAAAAAAAAAATGCCATGCTAAGTCAAGGATATTTCAGTCTCAAATTTGATTATATGGATATTAAAAGGAAAATTGAATATGTTACCGGCAAATAATTTTTCCAAAAAGAAAATAATCAAAAGGCACTTTGACATTGTGACCTTTTGTTTCAGTATCTCCAGGAATGTTTTTTAAGCATACTAAACTAAAACATTGAACAGTGAATCCTTTAAATAACAAGGTTCGAAAGACATTAGATTTCAACTATGTTACCTTTTATTTTACTTCATTTGCCTGCAACTGACTTTAAAGTAGTGTCACCAAGCTTGAGAGTGCCTTTAAACGTTTTCAAAGGTGGTAAAGATGAAAAAAACCTAACTATGTATGTCATATATTTACCCAGGAAAGATGTACAGACCATCCTGAATATTAGGTTTATTGATTTTTGTCTGTGTATATGAAATTTTGTTAGAAAAATATTGTCTTTAAAGACAAGTGGGAAAATTTTTGTGATAATGTAATTTCTTAACTAGCCCTTCAAAAGCTGTTTGTAAAAAATACTTAAAAGTTTCTTAGTTATAATAAGTTGGAAAAAAATTAAAATTAAAAAAAGCTGGGAACCACTGTCCTGGGAAGATAAATTCTGTTATTTTTATTCCTTTGTGAGCAAGATGTGCTCTTCATAAGGATCTCTTTAAATCGAATATTTTAGGAGAATTTGAAGGTGTTTAGGTAATTTTTAAATTCTGAAGGCAATTTGAAATAGATGGCTTACTGGAACCCAGAAAAATGCAGGTTTATCAAGATACCATTAAAAACGAGTCTTCGTTTTTTGCTTTTTTGTTTTTTCTTTCTTGTAGTTTATTTATGTGAATCAGTCCTTTGCTCCTTCCCCAGACCAAGAAGTTGGTACCCTCTATGAGGTAAAATAATTATTGCTTTTTTTTCTTATTGGAGTATGCACATTTGTATAATATGTATACTATACTATATAGTATCACTACTATATAATATCATAATTCACATCTGTAAGAGATGGCATGCTGTTCTTCATTGTCTCTCAGGGAAAGAAGAGATGACTTTCTTGTTCTCTGTTATGTTTCTAACATTTTGAGCACAGTAGAATCTTAAATTATACATTGATTGAAGAATCAAGGAATAAATTATACTTCAGTGTCATCTTCGCTTTGTATTCTCAGAAAGTAAGATTTTTTCTTTATATCTAGTTTCTTCTATGTTGTCTGTATGATATTATCCAGATCTTTCTCTAAGAAATTGAAAAAAACTGCATAAGAATGTCTCTATTCTTTCAGTTTCATGGCAGTAATCATTAGTATGTACGTACTGCACCACTACTAGAAAATAGCTGAAATTACATACATTATGGTTGGAGATGTAACAAAGGGACAAGATTAAATGTGTGAACCCATTCGTGCCTAAGATGCTTAAAGGTCAGATTTTATTAAACACTTATGACTATTGATGTATGTCTGATGGAAACAGGCATCTTTTGATAAAAATAGCCTATAAGATCGATAACTTACATGTATGGATATTTATGATACATATATGACTTTTTTTTTCCTAGTTACATCTAAGAATAACAAAGACTGAGTGTGATTTATTGCCTTTTTTTCTTTTTGTAGTGTTTTGGCAGTGATGGTAAACTGGTTCTGCATTACTGCAAATCTCAGGCTTGGGGATGAACCACAGAGGAAAACAACTTGCTATTAAAATGAATTTTCACAGAGGAGAAGCTCTGAAAAGTTCTGATGCTTGTGGCAAGAGACTTAGCAGTTATGATCTATTCAGCATGTGTCTACCATGGACTATGTTCATGCATAAGAAAATATCCATAGTGTGGGATGGATTTGTATTAATACACAAATCATCATAAAAGATTGCCATTAGAATATACTCATTGCTTCTATCCATTACTACTGTTTACTGCAGATCTGCCTCTAAGACTATATAAATTTGTTCATTATCCTTTCTCAAAATGATGAAATTTTTTTCACTGTAAAAGCTAATTTAGTAAAGAGTTTTGTTTGTTTGTTTGTTTTTAAGCATATTCAGGGAACTTCAATTTGTTTGGGAATTGGGATACTTACATTTATATCTACTGTGTTACTTCTTGTAAAAATAAAGTCACATTGACTTGCTGGTTGAATACCTTAAATAGTCCGGTAGAGGGCAGCCCTGCTGGCAGAAAGAGTTTGCAGTTTGTTTACATCCTTGCCATACCTGGGGAAAAGGCTGTTCTTACTGATTTTTAGCTATATCTAACTAGAGAGCAAGTTGGACAAACTGGAAGACTGTTTTAGAGAATATGCATAAGTTATTTTATTGGGATATAGAGGGAGATTTATAAATTCTGGACAAATGAGTCACATAGCTCTTTTTAGTCCTGCCACTTAATGATTCTTGGGTCCCAATTTTGTAACTATGGAACTATGGTGTTAATTCTGTCACTTATTTATGTAGTGTTAAAAGCGCCTGATTGATAAACTCAGTGGTGTCTTTGAATGTTTCATAATGCATCTTCCATCTTGAAAGCACTCAGTAATTGAAAAATATCCTTAGATGTTATGTGTATTTCATGCCATGACTGAGTACCATTTTTACTGATGCTGTTAGACTGGTGGTTTCTTGAAGGGGAGATTTAACTTTTTTTTTCCCTGCTGTTTATTATAATGCCACTAAAAGGAAAAAAATAGGCTGGGCTCGGTGGCTCAGCCTGTAACCAGCACTTTGGGAGGCCGAGGCAAATAGATTGCCTGAGCCCACAGGTTCGTGACCAGCCTGGGCAACTTGGCAAGACCTTGTCTCTACAATAAATCAAAAATTAGCAGCTGGGCTTCGTGGCTCAGCCTATAATCCCGCGCCTTTGGGAGGCTGAGGTGAGTGGATTGCCTGAACCCGCGGGTTCGAGACCCGCCTGGGCAACCAGACCTCATCTCTACAATAAATCAAAAAATCAGCTGGGCGTGGTAGTGCATGCCTGTAATTCCGGCTACTTGGAAGGCTGAGGTGAAAGGATCACTGGAGCCCAGCAGGCGAGGCTGCGGTGGCCGAGAGCAGCCACTGCACTCCAGTCTGGGCAACCAAATGAGACTCCAACTCAAAAAAGAAAAAAAAGAAGAAAACAAAAAATTAGCTGGGCGTGGTTGCATATGCCAGTAGTTCCGGCTACTTGGAAGGATAAGATGTAATAGTTGCTGGCTCCCATCAGGTCGATGCTGGAGTAGCTGTGAGTGTGCCACTGCACTCCAGCTTGGGCAACAGAGTGAGACTCCAACTCAAAATAATAATAATAATAAAATAAAATTTTAGAAATGGAAAAAACAAAAAGCATCCCAATAAATTGAATGGAATGTTCAAGCAGTATCTAAGGTATGTGCTAGAATTTCAGGTGTTTACTTTCAAAGGTAATGATGGGAATGATATTGAAGGATTTGAACTAATGTCCCTTAAATACCAGAATGCACTCTATGGCTATAGTGACTTGCCATACTCTACATTAAGGGATGCTAAGTAACAGTTAATGTTACAGTGATACAGTCACTATTCAGTTCTCATTTTCTGCCCAAACCTGTGAATTTTTTAGTTCCCTTATACCAATGTCTCTGTGTAATAAATTAATACAGCTAATAGTACAAGCTGAATTGTGAAGCATACGATTAGAAAAAATGTGTATACATATTGAAAGCTGGAAAGTTTATCATTTTCTAGTTAAATAAGTTGGCTATGGGAAATATCTGTTCTCTAGTTTTGTCCACTTACAGTTTACTGAAGGAAGTGAATATATTTATTTCTATGCATATACTTACTATATGGCAAAAATATGTTGAATTTGTGTATTATTTTTGCCACTGAGGTTTCAGATGATAGAATATTGCTACCTCAACAACCAAAAATACTTGAGTTTGAATTTGTGGCATCAGTTTAACTATGCTTCTTGATCTAAGTAACCTACTAGTTTATTAAATCTAAGGTTAGCTAAATATGTATACCTTATTTGTTTTCTTCCCTGGTAACCTTGAATATGTAGAACTTTACACTTTTTCAAACCATATTTACAAGATCTCTTGATCTTTTCTCAGAGAATCATTCTGCACTAAATTTACAATGTTTACTTGGCAGCCTGGGTCTCATAAGTTATTGGGTAATGAGAACCTGAAACACAGTTTATTCACAAATATTTTTGCAGGGATCTAATTTAAACTGTCTTCAGTTTAATTGGACTTGGGGGAAAAAACTGAACTTGCTGGTTATGTTTTAAGTTTTCCATATTTATAACTAAATAGATGTCAATAACGTCAGGCCTTTCTTACTGTGTAAAGACCCAGAGCACACAAGTATATGTGATATTAGAATATTGTGCCTCCATCTTTAAAAATATCAAAGCCAAGGACTTCATAATGAGTTCCCCATATTTAGGGCATAAGGTAAATAATATTTTATCCAATCAAAGTGGAAATTGCATACTTCCTGGAATCTATGATTTCTCTAAGTTTCAGTCCTAAAGGGACCTTAAATATCTTCTAGCAGTGCATGCAAAATATGCCTCAAATTATATAGCATTAGTCAACCAATTTAGTTGTAACACAAAGTGGGAAAGCCTTCAGTGTTAAAGGAGTGTGAAAACAAAAATTGCCTTTCATACAGCTTCTGTTTCAGTTTTCGAGGATTATAATATGCTGAGTAAGCTTTTGGCAATAGGAAACTAGCTTCAGGTGACACAGGTATTCAGAAAATAGCTCAGGAGTTTCTGTTTTACAAACACTATTTCTCTACAACATTATTCCACCCAAACAAGATTATTCACTATTTCCCAAACATACCTTGTGGGGTTTTTTTTGTTTTCTACATCTGCTCTTGCAATTTACCTACACCTTCACACCTTCTAATCCTAACTCTTCTTTAAGGGCTAATTCAGCGTTTAACTCTTCTTAAAGCCTGTCTGAATCACTCAAGGAGGAGATACCTTCTCCCTCATTAGAACACTTAACGGCAAACTACCACTATTATAGCACTTACTGCATACTGCCCCAAAGGCCTGTGTCCAGCACCCCTTTATGATTAGTGAAGTCTCTGAAAATAAATATTTTTCAGTTTTTTATTTGGTACCTACACAAACATAATAGTTCATTTCCTTATACATATATATTCAGTAATCTAACATTTCATGAATGAAACTAAGTGTGACTAGCAACAATAAAGGAAATTTGTGTAATAAAGTTCCTATATAGCAGAAGGTAATGGAAAATATTTGCAACATACAACAGGGTTTTTAATATAAGAACTCATTTCAATTAGCAAAAGACAAATCAGCTGAAAATTAATAAAGTACTAGAATTCAGTTCACAAAAAATACAGATGGTCGATAAAGCATTAAAAACCTTGAATCCCATTAATTACAAAAATACAAATAAAGACAATGCTGATTATCACCCATCATTAAATATAATTGAAAAGAATATACATCTCAGTACTGGCAAAGTTGTTGTTAAATAAGTCCTGTCATTCATTGGAGAATGAAATGTGAGTTGGTACTTCATTTTTAGGGGGCAGTTTTGGCAATATCAAAAACCTTGAAACTTAAGTATAAACTTTAATTTGTTGATATAACCTTCCATTCACATATAGAGTGCCTACTATGTCCTAAGCATTGGAATAAGACTAATAAAATCCCTGTTCATGAGGCACTTTTATGCTAAAAGTGGATTTTCAGATTTGATCTTGAAAATTTTTTAATTGAAATAAGTAATAGAAAGTAAAAAGATATTTGATGCCTAATATTAGCTTTACATATATTTTATTAATATTAACGAACAAAAGAGTAATCTCATAGGAGTGTAAAATCTTAAGTTAGAGGAATCTGTAAATCAACTCCCATAGTTCCTTCTGTGTCATAACAGATATACATGAATCTTATGATGATTACTTGTATTGATAGACATAAAGGAGCTCCTATCCATTTTGAGATGGCTCTATTTGTTACAGAACTGTCTTCCTCACAGCATACCAAAGTCTGTCTCCCTGTTTCTTCCAACTATTTGTTCCCCAGTTTTAATACATAGACCACAAAATGTCTTTCCTGTGTTTCCACCCATTTCCCCAAGTTTTCTTTGTCTTAGTAAATTATATATCCAGTCTTCAGTTGCTTAGAATCTTCTTGACGCCTCTCTTCCAATTCAGTTTCTATCAAATCCTGACAACTTTACAACCCAAAGTGATATACAGATTCAATGTGGTTCCTACCAAAATACCAATGGCATTCTTGCAGAAATAGAAAAAACAATCCTAAAATCAAATTAGACTATACAAAGCTGTAGTAACCAAAACAACTTTGTACTGGCATAAAAACAGACACATAGGCCAATGGAACAGAGTAGAGAACCCAGAAATAAATCCATGCATTTATAATCAACTCTTTCAATAAGAGCAGCAAAAACATACATTGGGGAAAGATAGTCTCTTTGATAAATGGTATTTGGAAAACTGACTTACAAATACTATTTCTTTATTTTTCATACACAGAAAAGTGGAACTAGACCCCATCTCTTGCCATATGCAAAAGTCAAATTGTAATAGATAAAAAACTTAAATGTAAGAAATGAAACTATGAAGCTCTTTGAAGAAAACATTGGGGAAACATTTCAGGACATTTGTCTGAACAAATTTCAAATTTTTTTTAGTAAGACCTCAAAAGCACAGGCAACCAAAGTTAAAAAGCTTCTGTACAGCAAAGAAAGTACAGAGACAGCCCACAGAATGAGAAGATATTTGCAGACTACCCATCTGATGAGATTAAGTAACCAGGATATATAAAGAATTCAACCCAATAGCAAAAAAGATAATCGGACTTAAGGATGGAAAAATATTCCATGTTCATGGATTAGAAGAATAAACATTGTTAAGATGTCCCTCCTACCCAAGGCGATCTACAAATTCAATGCAATACCCATTAAATTGCCAACATCATCCTCAGAGCTGGAAATGACAATACGGAAATTCATATGGAAACAAGAATGACAATGAACAGCCAAAACAATCCTCAGCAAAAGAACCAAAGCAGGAGTTATCACACTTCCAGACTTTAAACTTTATTATAAGACTTCAATAATCAAAATAGTCTGGCATTGGTGCAAGAACAGGAATATAGACCAATGGAACAGGATAGAGATTCCGGAAGCAAAACCTCAACTTCTTCAACCAACTCATCTTTGACAAAGTCTCCAACAACAACCGCTGGGGAGGGGAGAACCTATTCAGTAAACGGTGCTGGGAAAACTGACCACATGCAAAAGAATGAAACAGGACCCCTACCTATCACCATACACAAAAATCAATTCTAAATGGATCAAAGACTTAAATGCAAAACCTCAAACGATAAGAATCTTAGAAAATGCAGGAGATACCTTTAGAGAAATTGGTATAGGTAACCAATTTCTGATCAGGACCCCAAAAGCCTATGCCATTAGAGATAAGATAGACAAGTGGGGCCTCATCAAGCTGAAAAGCTTTTGCAAAGCGAAAGAAACCATCAAGAGAGCAGGGAGACAGTCCACAGGGTTGGAAAAAATATTTGCCAACTGCATATCTGACAATGGCCTAACATCCAGGACCTACAAGGAATTCAAGTGTGCTGAAAGGAAGAAAATAGCCCTATTAAAAAGTGGGCAAGACATGAATAGACACTTCTCAAAAGAAAACATAAAGAGCCAAAAGATACATGAAAAAATGTTTAGCCTCACTAATCAAAGAAATGCAAATCAAAACCACACTAAGATACCACCTAACTCCAGTCAGGATAACAAAAAACAACAGATGTGGGAGAGGATGCAGAGAAAGGAATGTTTCTACGCTGTTGGTGGGAGTGTAAATTAGTACAACCTTTGTGGAAAACAGTGTGGCAATTTCTAAAAGATCTAGAAGTTGTCCTTCCATACAACCCAGCAATCACCCTTCAGGGAATATACCCAGAGGAACACAGATCATTCTACAAAAAAGACACTTGCACACACATGTGCACACATGTTTGTTGCAGCACTATTCACAATAGCAAAAACATGGAACCAACAATGCTGCCCATCAAAAGTGGAATGTATTTTTAAAAGTGTACATATGCACAATGGAATACTACACAGCCATAAAGGACAAAATGATGGACTTTGCAGCAACTTGTACAGATTTAGAGTCTATCACACTCAGTGATCCATCACAGAAACTAAGAACCAAGTACCACATGTTCTCACTCATCAGTGGACCCTAAACATAATACTACAAGAAAGGGATTGGCAGTAGCAGGACACTGCCAGGGGAGGGGGAAAGGGCACATAACATCACCAAGAGTACCTGATCCTAAACCAGGTGATGTTAGGACCATTAGGAGGCCCAAACTTCACCTGTACATAGATCACATATGTACCTAATCCTGACTTACACCCCACATCTTTAAAATATTCAGCTGGTACTCTACCACTACTTAAAAAATAGCCTGATGCTCAAGAGTACTTTGCTTTATAGCACAGAAATGTTCAGGCCGTAACAAACTGAATTTTGTGAATTAAATTCTATTTCCCTGGAAGAAGAAGAAAAAAAAAATGGGCAAAAGATCTGAATAGACATTTCTCAGAAAACAAGACAAGTGGCCAACAGGTATGTGAAGAGGTGTTCATCATCACTAATCAGAGAAACGCAAATCAAAATTACAATGAGATGATCATCTCACCCCAGTTAAAAGTTTTTATCCAAAAGACAAGCAATAACAGATACTGGCAAGGATGTGGAGAAAGGAGAGCCCACCTACACTATTGATGGGAATGTAAATTAGTACAGCCACTATTAGGAACAATATGGACCTTTCTCAGAAAACTAAGAACTACCATGGATCTAGCAATCCTACTGCTTGTTATATATCCAAAAGTAAGGAAATGAGTATATTGAAATACCTACACTCTTATGTTCATTACAGCATTATTCACAACAGCCAAGATACGGAATCAACCTGAATGTCTATCTGAATAAACGGATAAAGAAAATGTGGTACATAACTACAATGGGATATTCATCTGTAAAAAATAATGAAATCCTGTCATTTGCAACATGGTTGGAACTGGAGGACATTGTGTAAAGTGAAAGAAGCCAGGCACAGAAAGAAATATCACCTGTTCTCACATGGGAATAAAAAGACTGAACTCATGGAGACAGTAGAATGAGGTTACCAGAGGCCAGGAAGGGGGAAATAAAGAGGGGCTGGCTAATGGGAGCAAAACATACAGGTAGAAGGGAAAAAAAGTTGAGTAACAATAGGATGTCTATAGTTAATAATTTATATTTCAAAATAAAAGGAATGTTAATAACTTGATAAATGCTTGAGGTGATGGGTATTTGATTATTATACATTGTATGCTTGTATCAAAACTTCACATGTAAGTCATAAGTATGTATAACTTGTATATCCATTAAAATGTAAAATCCTGAGAGCTTTATCTTCAAAACATGTTCAGAGTCCAACCATTTCTTATCTCCTACCACTCTCACAAAGCCATCATCATGTACATATTTTTTTCCCACACGAATTATAATAGCTAACTCATTGGCTCCTCCATACCTGCTCTCTCTTCCCCAAAATACACCAGTGCCTTTCCACATTGGAGGAAAAACTGAAGTCCTTAAGTTGCCTTGCAGTGGCCTATATGATCTATAGTTCCCACTTCCCTACATTCTGCCACCCACATGTGTGTTCACCAGTACTGTTATTCAAACACTAAAGTTGCTTTAGTCCCAGGACTTTGCCCCAGAAAATGTCTTGCCAAGATCCTCAGTCCTTGCTCAAATATCACTGATAGTAAGCATTCCCCTAAACTCCCTTAAAAATGGCCACTGCATATCTAGTTTCTCCTGCTTAATTTTTCTCCATTGTATATTGTTTACAGTATTTGTGTCCATTTCTCCATGTATACTGCATACAATATTTGTTGGTGTGTCCCTACTCACCCAGCCCCCATTAGAATGAAAGCCCTCTGAGGACAGTGACTTAATTTTGTGAGCAGTGCCTGGCATGTAGTATATGCTTTTTAAAATGTGTTGGATGTATGGATAAAGAAATATTTCCAGACCTCTAATAATTCTAGTTCCCTTCTCTGGATATCTATCCCTGTGTCAATGTCTGTCTTAAAATGTGACCATCATTGTTCTGAATAATTCAGAGTACAGTAGAGCTAATTCTCTGGATTTCGGTATTCTACTTACGTAAATTGAGACTATAATGTCAATAACTTTTTAATGACTATAGTTGGGTTACAATGTGCAACTCTTCCTGGAAGAATTCTGGTTTGTTTGTTTTTTGGTTTTTTTGGCAGAGAAACAGAAAAGCAAGTCTTTGCTGGATTTGAAATCACAACTCCAGAATTCCTAAAGAAACACTAATTGAATTATTGTAGCTAACGTGCTTTTCTAACTTCATCAGCCATGCATGTATTTGAGAAATATTTCTATTTGCACCTAATCTGCACAAAGCACTGTGTGTTAGGCACTGATAGGGATATAAAAATAGAATATAAAAGGAACCTATCTTAAAGGTTTTCACTGTCAAGGTGATCCTACATAAGTAATTGCAATGCATGCTAAGAAATTGTGCCGTAAGTGATTATTGCTTCAGTTGTTCAGGAGGAGGATAGATGGCTCATTTGAAAGGAAAGCAAGAACTAGACCTTAAAATAAGATTTGGACATGTTAAATAGCTGCTTCTAGAATTTAAGCAAAAGGAAAAGCTTAAAATCATAGCTTTGGTAAGCACACATAATGGTAACTAATTCAATTTGATAAAAACAGAAAGGGTAAAAGATCGAAAGTAATTGAGAACCAAAATATGGATAACTTTACATGTCAGGCTGACAAAACCTATTGTGTAGAAAAGTCAGAGTTACTGAAAGTATGTGACCAGGAAACAATCATTTTTGTGCTTTATGGTAATTAATCAAGCATTTGTGAATAAAGGTTCACATGGGGAATGGCTGAAATCAAGGAGTTTAGTTTAGGAGGCCAGTACAATCATCCTACCAAAAGAGAAGCTTGAATACATGGAGTAGCAATAATAATAGTAAGGAGAAGAAATGAGATATGGAGATGCAAAATTTGGTAATTGGCTGAAAGGGCTCTGCAGAATGATGCAAGGAAAGCAGCAGTCAGGGAAGTCTTTGATTGATCTCAGGTATGTCACTGCAGAAAGAGTTTCTAGGAGTTGAAGAGCAGTCTTGAAAGGAGTTTCAGACATACTGCATTTGAGGTGCCAAAAGGTGTTAGAGATTGCACTCAGCATATAAAATTAGAGAATTGTGGGAGGCATCCTTGTAGAGATGATCACAAAATCGTGAGCACGGGGGGAGGAGGGAATTTAGAGAAGAGACAATAAAAATATCTATATGACTATATTAGGAAAGATACTTCTTGAAGATAAGAAGAAAAGTCAGAGAAAGAAAATGAGTTGTCAGAAAAATGTAGATGTGCCAGATGAAATGTGGAGATTAATAATCTTGTATTTTATTTTTGCTCATTTAAATATTCATGGATTAAACTAGCTGAAATTGACTAAAAAACTATATAGAAAACATTGACAATTAAAAAAAGTTGAGTAAACAATGAAAACTGTATGTTACTTTGTCCCAAATGCTTTGTTAATTAACCACCTCTCAGCAAGTCAGCACAAAGTTTGGCTTCTGAAGTGCTTCCTACCTGTATTCTGTTTTGAAAATGATGATTGAGCTAGTTTCTGTAACCATTACAGACTATTTATAATATAATAAATTTAACCAGGGATGCTTGACTGTACATGGCACAAATAAATTTTATTGTATATAGGAAGAGAAACAGACCCACACATGGGGAGTGGGGGAGAGGGTTTAAAGTATAGAAAAAACACCAGTCTTCCAGAAGTCTAGACCTTCAATAACCTTGAATTTAAAATTATTCTGAGTCCATTTATAACGAGAAGGAAGGATTCTACTTACATTTCTTCAGTCTTTCACATTTTTCTCATTTAAATCTTCCTGTATTTAATTTGTGCTGTTCCCAAAGTGTGCTAGGTGTGTTTATTTTGGGAAACCCAACAGCAAATTTAAATAAACCCGGCAGGCAGGGAGGTTAGCTGAACTGGTTTAGGAAAGGAAACAGCAGAAATTGAGTAGTAGCCCCTGACAACCCCTGGGCGCTATTTTACAGGAATAAAAATGCCTGTTGGAAGGTGCCTGGCTGCTAAGATTCTAAGCACAATAGAAATGTGTTTCCTTTACACGTATGTACCAGGAGGCTCCTTCAAGCACACGCCTAACTACGATTGAAGGATTCAACTAATCTAATTAGAACCTATTAAATTACTGCGTGAAGAACCTCCTTCCACTCAAAAAAATAAATAAAAAACCCTTTTAAGCCTTCAATGGAAAACATCAGGCTCTTCGCCCCGGATATTTTTTAGAAAATGTCTTATTTTAAAATCAGAGCCTGGAATACCTGGTCTTCCATCCTTTCACTAATTCGTCTTACTCGATACCCGAATATCCTTTTTCAAAAGGTACGTACAATACACTACATTCATTTGTTCCCTTTATTTTCGCCTAGCTTAGAGCATATTATGGATAGTTTCAATCGACTAAACGATCGCTCTGTAGCCTGGGAGTGGAATCCACCCTTCGTCTTCGCAGGCTCCTCACAACTCCTCAGCTCTGTTTGGAAGGCAGGGCTCCTCTCCTTCCCTTTTCGCCCCCGTCCTTCCTCGCGGTCCCCCCGGCCGTCGCCTCCCGACTCTTTCTGTCTACGTCCCAGCGTCGCGAACCTCGGCGGCGGAGGTGGCGCGGGGAGAGGGGTTAGGACGGGCGGCCAAAGCGCGCCGTTAACATGGGGGAGAGATTGCACGGAGCCCGCCGCGAGCGCCGGGACACCGGCGACACTGGGACTCCTGTGGAGGCTCGGAGCCCCGGGGAGCCGGGCAGTGTGTGGGGGCCTGGCCCACGCGCTCTCCCCGCCTCCGCCGAGTTCTCCGGGCGCTCTCCGCCCCGCCCCACCCCCCGAGGTTGTTGGTACGGTCCCGCTGACTCCGAGAGCTTAAAAGGGGCCCGGGCGGCGGCGTCCCGCTCAGCTGGTCCTGATTTGTGCGCGCGGCTGGTCTCCGGTGAGCCGGGATCCACCTCCCGGGTGTGGGTCTCTTGCAAGCTTTGCCAGGGCTTCCTTAGGTTTTGGCGCTCGGGTGTCTAGGGGGCGTGCGTGCAGCTGCGACCCGGCTGCGAGACTCTCTCGCCCCGGGCTCCTCGGCTCGCTCAGCTCCCCAGCCGCAGCCCAGCAGGGAAGCCCGCGCCGCTAGCTCCGCGCGGGATGGAGCAGACGGAGGTGCTGAAGCCGCGGACCCTGACCGATCTGATTCGCATGCTGCACCAGCTCTTCGCCGGCGACGAGGTCAATGTCGAGGAGGTGCAGGCCGTCATGGAAGCCTACGAGAGCGACCCTGCCGAGTGGGCGGTGTACGCCAAGTTCGACCAGTACAGGTGAGCGCGTTCTAGTCTCAAAGCCAAGGGTGCCCGCTTCCCCGGTCGGAGGAGGAGGGAGCGCGGGGAGCGCGGGGAGCGCGTAGACAAGGCAGCCTGGTTTAGGGGGCCGCCCGGGCCGCTGCGCCCGCCCCTCGCCCCCTCGCTGGCTGGCTGCGTGACAGGCGCTCCGCACTTGCGGGAGGTGGATCCGGCTGGCGGGCCCGGGGGCCCGGAGAGACCGCTGGGGGCAGCGCCTGGAAAGGGAGGCCACGGCGCGGCCGCGGGTTGTTCTTTCCTCGCCTGCATTCTCCTCTGCTCCCAACCACCACTCCTGCTGGCTGCGACCTCGGAGCACACTTTCCTCTCCTGAGCCACAGTCAACCGCGGGTGCGAGGTGCGGGAAGAGGCACCTGCAGGAACTGCCTGGCTAGACTAGCGGAGGGTGCTCCCGGAGAGACCCGCATCGGAGACAGGGTGATGGTGGAGGACACGATGTCCCGACGTCGGCTCCCCATTACGGCGCTGTCGGTCGCCTACAGCCAGGCACCTTCCCACAGGCATGTTTACTCCTGTAAATTAGCGCCCTGGGGTTGTCAGCTGCCACTTCTCAATTTCTGCTGTTCCCTCTTCTAAACCAGTTCAGCTCACCTCCCCGCCTGCAGGTTTATTTAAATCCGCTGCCAGGTTTCGCAAATTAAATACACGACAGCGGGTTTTTCACCCCTCGGACGATCTGATTTCTTTTGTGCTTGGTTCTGTGGTTTTGAAGTAAAAGACCGCTACTTCCAGAGGTGCTTGAGTGAGAGGTCCTGGTAGGCTGGCTTTTTTTTTTTTCTTTTTTAAACCCTGGCTTGGTGATTAAATAAAAATGAATCTACCAATCCTCTAGGGCCAGAGAGAAAAAATTTAATCTCCTGAAAGGTGAGAGGGTCTGCTTTTTCCAAAGGGCAGCCAGCGATTCCATCTTTGTGGCTTGTTGGTTTGAGGGTTGGAAGCGTGGGATAACTGAAAGAAAATAATCAGGAAATGATTAAATTTGTTTTGGGGGAGGGAGCAGTTTCTATTCATCACCCCTCCTCAACCTGTAGGGTGTTTGGTAAAGTTTTGTTGTCAGGGGACTTTTCAACTGTATTTTAGCATTTGAAATAGAAAAAGTGAAGTCCACATAGGATCCCATTTTTTTATTTGCAAATGACTTGAGGAAATTCCTTAGCTTCCTATCGACTCAGTTCATGGTAAAGCCCTTTTGTGGCTGTCAAAGCTATGGAGAGTCTAGTTTTTCAATTTCCTGCATTTGCTACAGGCAATTGAGGACTTGGTGACGGGCCAGGTACTTTTCCAATCTCTTTACATGTGGGAGATAGATATCATTATTCTCCTTGTTTTACAGGTGAAGAGTGGTAGGCAATGAAGAGGTCGGATGACCTGCACAGGCTCTTCTGAAATTCAGTAGAGGCCCCAGGGTTCAAATGAACATTATTGTTCCAGAGCCTGCGCTACAAAACTTCCAGACTTAGGACACCTTAGTAGCTTTCTTCTGACTAGATAAACTGTTGGCCATGTGCAACTAATCAACCAGGATGGGTTGCAACAGCTCTTTGAATTAATTAGTCTTGTTTGATAAACTCTAAACCTTTTGAAATGCAGCCCGTTGAACTGATCTAATCTGAGGCACAGCTCAATAAGATAACAGTGTTGTCCTGAGCGGGCAGTTGGAGGGAAGGAGATGGGAGAGCAGAAATCAATTCTATATTATTTTGTGCATAGAATAGGAAAGTGCTTCTCCCAGTGAAGGGTTCTGATCTTTGACTTTGGGAGGACCAACGCAGAAGAACCAAGATTAGAATATGTTTCAGTGTGGGCTAGGCAATAAATTCTCTGTAAGAAGCCCCAAGAAGCAGGAGAGATTACCCTAAGACTGGTGGAGTGAGAATTAAGCTGGTACAGGAACCCAGTTTACTGTGAATTTAAGGTTGTGTGCACAGTTCCTTGCTAGGTCATAACCAGCCACAAAGTAATCAATCACAAAGCACTTACAAAGCAACTGGTGCAAGGATTATGCTCAGCAAGCACCAGGGGGAGGAGAGGAAAGGACAGGATTGAAGGAGCATGCTGGACAAGAGAAGGTAACAAAGGCTACACAACAACAAAGACCCCTTTCCTTTAAAATGACAGTCTAGATGAATGTCTAATCATTAACCTTTGCTAATCAAATTATGTCAATAGTATCCCTTTGACCAATAGAAACTTTAAAGTTGATTCCCCTTCACCCCTCCTCTCCACCCCCATATGGTTATGGTGGTGGTTTGGTGGGGTGTGTTTGTTTTTGTTTGTTTGCCAATTACTGGTTTCTCCTAATTATAAAGTTTAGAGAGTGTTCTTTACATCCCTAATGTAATCTGCCTTGTTTGAGTACTTAGATAGCCCTCTCCCCATTTGTGGAGGACTTTTCATTATTAGTGATTTTGAATGTGGTTTGCATTTTTTGTCTTTAGTAAAGTTAAGAATTCTAGAACAGCTATTTAATGAAACCTTTTTTCTCAAGTCCTGGTTTAGTTACAGGCAGTGGGGTGGGGGACAACAATAGCAACATTCTTGCCTGGAGCAGTAATGCACTTTGCAAATACTTTCTCTGAGAAACACACTGGTTTTTATCAGTTTGAGGCTGTTACAATGAAAAACAGAATTCCCACCCCCCCCTTCCCCATGCCCTTAATTAAAACTGGGCAGCTACCTCTATCAATGCAGTGATTCAAAATACAGAAATATCCTAAATGAACTCTGAAAAATATTTTTCATTTATGCTGGATTTCTAATTAGAACACTGAATTCAAAGTTGCTTAGTTGTGGAAATACATTTGTGAATGAATGGTATCTTGTGACACACTTATTTTTCCCAGTGCTTGTTTCAGCAGCCAACTTCAAACTTCTGAAATATGGTCTTTTTCTAGGTATACCCGAAATCTTGTGGATCAAGGAAATGGAAAATTTAATCTGATGATTCTGTGTTGGGGTGAAGGACATGGCAGGTAAGACAACTATTCTGTCACAGAGATTTATGAGAATATCTTTTCCAGCATGTGAAAGTACAGAGTCAGGCCCACCACGAGTCTTATACATACTAACAAATCTCATTTTATAATTATTTGTTCACAATGTTTCCTAATTCCTACAAAAAAAACTCATAAAAATTAGGTTAGGGAGTTTAGGCATACAACACACAAACTAAAACAAGTCACCAAAATGAACAGTGAATCAAATGTGATAAGTAACCACCTTAACTTAACCTCACTCTTTGTCTTCTATGGAGTTACATTTTATATGGAATTGTGTTTAAACTTGACCTTTGTGGCATTTAAGTTGTGTAAACAACTGTGACACCAAAAAACAAAAGTGTGGGAATTTGAAGCTAGAAAAGCATTGCACAAAATCAGAAAATTTCTTTCTACTTTAAGTTAATTGTTTAGTTTATTTATCTAGAAGGCAACTTAAACTGATTCTTTGAAATAAGTTGGTTCCTTATCTTGTCTTGAGTTTGTATATTTGCCACTCTTATTACCAACTGAGTATCATTATCTTTGTGTTTATTTAAGACATGGTCTTACTTTGTCCAGGCTGAAGTGCAGCAGCACAGTCATATCTCACTGTAACCTCCAACACTTGGGCTCAGGGGATCCTCCTGCCTCTGCCTCCTGAATAGCTGAGACTACAGGCACATACTGCCGCACCTGGCTAATTGTTTTTTGTAGAGATAGGGTCTTGCTGTGTTGCCCTGGCTGGTCTCAAACTCCTGGATTCAGATGACCCTCCCCTTTGACCTCCCATAGTACTGGGATTACAGGCATGAGCCACTGCACCCAACCTGGTATCTTTTTAGCATATCTTTTTCAGTCTTTTGAGAATGGTAAAAATAATCAGATCCATTTTTTTGTGTGTGAGATAAAGGAAACATAAACTGACAAGGCTTTAGAAAGTTTGGTTTATAGAGTACATTTATTTATTCAAATGGAATGGAATTATTTCTGTTCATTCTCTTAATATTTTTGAAAGCAGGTTATACGTCAGGAGTAGAACTAGGTTCTGTGGATTTAGGATATAAGATGTTCTTATTGTACATATAGGTTAATAAATCAACATATGAAATAAATGTCTACAGATGCATATATTTTAATCAATCCTGCAAACACTACTACTTCATATACTTAAGAACACTTTACTCCAGGATTACCTTAATAAAGCTTTTCTTACCTCAAATCCAATTTACTTCCTTTCTCCTACCAGTATTGGGAGGTAGCACAGGTAGGGCACTCTAAATCTACAAAATGTTAGCATTATATATATAGTATAACTTTAGGATGGTAATAGGCATACATAGGCTTTCTCTCCCAACTTCAACCCCCAAAGGAAGGAAAAGGAAGAAAAAGCCTTGGGAAAAAACATTGTGATCTTAGTGTGGTGCAATTATTATAAATGATTATCTTTATATCCCTTCTAAAATGTTTCTAATGCACTCTCCTAATCTAATTTTGACCCAGCTTATGTGAGTTATTAAAAGTTGTATTTGGGAGAAGATAAAATGTTACTGGTTTTGTTTCTTTTATCAAAGTAGTATTACAACAAAATTTTTTTTAAACTGTTATTTAAAACTGTACCCTTTTTATGAATTGATATGGTTGATATTTTATTACTTTGCCCTAAACATTGTTGACATTTCTAAAAATCCGGATGAAATGCAATTTTGCCTGGGAGACTGCAGGCCTCATACTAGACTATCTACTGAGTTCAGTTATCATTTTGTATATATATAGCAGTATCCATGATCACACCGACTCCCACTGCTTTCTGAAGATGCTACAGGGAAATCTCAAGGAGACATTATTTGCCTGGCCTGACAAAAAAGCCAATGAGATGATGAAGAAGTCTGAAAGAATCTTGAGGGAAAACCAGTGTGCCTACATCAATGGTAACATCTTATCCTTTTTCTAAGGGCAAGTGGGAAAAACCGGGAAGTCATCTCTGAAATACTGTTTACTTATACATGTGCAGTGGAACCTGGATCGTGGAGTCATGATTTAAAATACTTGGGAAATGGCCCTAACACCATGGGTTTTGTTTTTGAGTCTTTGTCTCTTCTGGGTTGGAATCACTTATTAAAAACATATGCATGCAGATCAGTATTCACTGAAAAATTATTTATCTGCCAAGACTTACAACAGTTAAAATCAAATATGAATTTACTTAGTCTTTCAACAAAAGAGTTAGATCAAATTGGAAAATTAGTCTTGTGTTAGGAAATATAATAAAATCTTCTGGAAGTGATAATGCTAACTAGTCCCTGTGTGTCTAAAAATACATATAGCATACCTAAAAAAAAGTATCCTCTAGGGAAATTTTACAAAGCACATTATTGGCCAATGATTTATAGATACCTTACCAAGAATTCGTTCTCCTAAATGTGATATGGGATGGCCAAATGCTTTATAGGAGAGGTGGTGACTAACTTCCATATTTCTAAAAGGAATAGTAACTTTCCAAAAAGCTCATTTAAAGTCATTCGAGACAGATAATATTTTATTCTCATTTACATATGAGGTTGCCAACAAATGGGAAGATTAAAGAACTTGTCTAAGATCACTCAGCTTTTAAGGCAACCAGGATTTGAGCCCAAGCAATTTGATTCCATTTATATAAAATAAAGCATTCGAGTTTTTTGGTTTGGGGTTTTTTTTGTTTTTGTTTTCTGGCAAAGCAGTTTGGGGTTTTTTTCCATATATCTTAAAGTCTTATATTGGCTTCAATACTTGGCCTAAATTTGTTAGATTATTAGGAAATGCAAGTCACTTACAAATGTCAGATTGTATGGGAAGTCTTCTTCCCTTCACAGAATGCAAGAGTGTTAGTTTTCTATGTAGCAGAAATCTTACTCATTCTCCCAAATATTTGAAGGTTACTATATGTAAAGCACACCAGATTTCTAAAGAACAAGTTTGTTGCTATACCATTTACAACAAAACCAAAAGCCTTTCAGAATAATTGCTTTCTGCTGGAGTCAGAGCCTTGAGAAAGTAAATTAGGTCTTGCAGAATAGGCATGATTTTTCACATGTGAAAGCATGTAGAATGCAAACGTGTAAGGAAGTGATGGAGACCAGGGATAAGGCTGTGGTGAGGCGGAGGATGAATTGGAGTGTATAAGCCTCACTCAGGTGGCAGCAGTGGCCACTCAGTTCCAGTGAGATTATCCTGCTTTCTTTTTTCATAGAAGTTGGAAATTCTGGTTCTAATGTGAAATTTTACCAATCAGTAAAATATTGGGTAGGATATGCTAAATATGTCTGCAGACTTAACCACCTACAAACTTTCAGACTCTGATTTTTACAGATGGAAGAGTAGGAGGTAAAGATGGATAAGTGATCAGGGGGAAGGATGTTTCAAGTACAAGGAAGAGTGTGAGTGAAGGCACACTTGTTGCAAAATATAGAAACTGTTTAGGAATTGGGGGAGAAGGAAGAATGGGCTTGGACAGGGGAGTAGCAGGAGAACAAAGTAAGATCAAGGCCTGGGCCTCTAAGACCAGCTTTAAAGTAAGGGCTTTCTTTGGTCAGCAGAGTTCTAATTGGGAATATCTTGATTGATTTGGTAGCAGTGTGCAAATAGGGTGATGAAGAGGGGAGAATTGGAGCAAGGAGACTAAGTTGCCTAATATAATGAGCAAAAGGCCAAGAAAAGTCGAGTATTACTATGGCAAGGTATATCATGAACATAAAGGGTAAAAAGGCAAAGATCAAAATATATTAATAATATTGGGATTGTTAAAAAAAACAGGGGCTGACGGGCTCGGTGGCTCAGCCTGTAATCCCGCACCTTTGGGAGGCTGAGGTGAGTGGATTGCCTGAGCCCGCGGGTTCGAGACCCGCCTGGGCAGCAAGACCTCATCTCTACAATAAATCAAAAATCAGCCGGGCGTGGTAGCGCATACCTGTAATTCCGGCTACTCGGAAGGCTGAGGCAGAAGGATCGCCAGAGCCCAGCAGGTCAAGGCTGCGGTGGCCGGGAGTGGCAACTGCACTCCAGTCTAGGCGACAGAGTGACTCCAACTCAAAAACAAAAACGAAAAACCAGGGACTTCTCTAGAAGATGGGTGACTTGTTTTTGCAAGGTCTTTACTTTCAATATTGTCCAGCAAGCATTGGCCAGTGTGTGTACCTGCAGTGTTCAAAATTGTGCTTAAGCCAGTATGTTATGAAATCTACAAGCTATAGTATCAGAGAGTTTGCAAATCTGAGAATAAGGCCCCAGTTTTAGAAATAAGAGGGAAGATTCTAGAAATTACGACTTGCTCAAAGGTAGTTTACCTAGTCCCTCTAGTCAGAAGTAGAATCTAAGTCTTCTGCCTCTAGACTTCGTTCTTCTTAAAGTATAGGCCACATTGGATGCCTACAATAATTACACTGAATTCTTCCCCTGAGCAGTCTCTGTATCAGGTTGCTTTTCAATTTGCTCTGGCCTCTGTCTTTTGTACTAGAGGCCTTGCTGAAATGTCTGGTCGTCCTAGCTATGTGCTAATATTTAAAAACCAAGGACAAAAAGGATAATTGGTTGCCGAACACATGATGGGCTTGTCAACTGGATTTTGCTCTGGCAGAGCCTTTTCCTTGAGGAACTCCCGGTACAGTATCTTTAAGGCTTTTTATTGAGCCAATCAGATTCTCGGAGAAGCTCTTCCCATCTCCTGCCTAGAGAAAAAAATCCTGTCTGGTAACATTTAGGTGGTAACTAAAGCAGGGATTTTACCATTCTGTATGTGAATTTTTGTTTAGTTTACTTGTTCTTCTCCTGATACCCACCAGTCCCAAGTTGATCTATTGTACAATCCCTAGACACTAGATCTCAGTCCTCTACTGAGGGAAAAGAGGAGGAAGAACTGGCAAAAGGGTTATGAGTCTCTACTTCTTAAATAGACTTCCAAACAGTTCTTGTATTTTTGGCTCCATCTTCATCCTCATTTCCAGAGGTACCTGGTGCTGCCAATTCCTAAGCTCTTTGGAGTTTCAAGATGCACATCAGTTTATTTCTTGGCTTTCCCCATGGTTGGCTTAGCTTTCTTTGCTCTGTAAATCTAACTTTCAAGATTTTTGATTTTTATGAGTTTTTTTCTTTTCCTATTTTCTTTGTATATTGATGTCTTTTTAATTATTTTACTGCATTTGGGTTTTCAAAAAGGAACAAAAGCTAATGCCTGTGTGTCTCTTACTGTCTTTAACTAGAAGTTCAAAAATTCCTACTAATTTCTGTTAGTTTCCTATGTATCACAATTGAGTCATGATCTCAGGAGGTTAACAAACATTTTACCCATCATCCAGGCTCCTTCACCTGTTCTTCCCTCTTGCTATTGTTTAGATTCCATTGGCCTGCACCGAGTAGAGAACATCAGCCATACGGAACCTGCCGTGAGCCTTCACTTGTACAGTCCACCTTTTGATATGTGCCATGCCTTTGATCAAAGAACAGGACATAAAAACAAAGTCACCATGACATTCCATAGCAAATTTGGGATCAGAACTCCATTTGTGAGTATCATTTCTCTCTCCTAGGTTTAAATGCTTGGTGGGTTGGCACCATTACACTGTATACGTTTTTTGTTGTTCTAAATATTTGACTATTTTAAGTTTTAAGTAGTCTTGAATTGACAAATGAGATGAACCTCAACTCAGGAAAGGCTTTAATAGATCTTGTTTTCTTAAACTTTGAAGACTAGATTTGCAATTTATAAGAACAAAAATTAAATTTGGTGCTAAGAATTGTTTACTAAGAAATTTCAAAATGTAGACTTGTTCCAAAAAAAATGTTTTCTCTTCATCTATTTGGGAAATAAGAGTGAAACCTATATTATTTGGCAAAACTGCTATTGCTGACTTACTATTCATAGATCTAATTTACTGGGAAAACACAAGTAAGTTGCATAGTTATCCTTTGTAAGGTTGAGACCTTGTGCTGATGATACAGCTATAGAAACTTGTCAAGTTTGCTTTTTCTTTTCCTTTTCTCTTTTTTTAGAAACAGGGTCTCACTCTTATTGCCCAGGTTGGAGTGCAGTGGCACAATAACAGCTCACCACAGCTTCAAACTCCTGGGCTCAAGTAATCATCCTGCCTCAGCCTCCTGAATAGCTGGGACTATAGGCATGCACCCATGCCTGGCGAATTTTTAAAAAATTTTTGTAGAGACAGGATCTCACTTTGTTGCCTAGGCTGGTCTCAAGCCATCCTTCTACCTCAACCTCCCAAAGTGGGATTATAGACATGATCCACTGCACCTGGCCCCAAGTTTGCTTTTTGAGTTGTGATGTCTGTTAGACCACAAATAAATAAAGAAGAATAGATTATACTAACATGTTCCTCCTTTAGAAACAAGCATTTCCTCCTAAAACAAATAAGGCAGCCAACACTAATGTGGTAGGGAAGCCTTTTACCTCTGATGAAATAAGTTGGTCATTTAGAGAAATAATCTTTATTTAGTCATTGGAATGTCCAAAAATAGAGAATGCATGAAAACAGAGACTGAAAACAATCCACATGAATCTTATGAAAATAAGAATTTTCTCAAGTTGTTGCTCTGCTTCATCTTTGTCTACTACCTTTTAAACCCTAAGAGATGTTTTGTTCCTGTGATGAGAATAACAAGGCTCTATTGGCCTAGCTGAGCTTTCATACATTGCTAGAAAAGCAGGAGTACTTAGAACATGCTAAAATGTCTCTCTGAAGAGCTTTCTTTTTTTTTCTTTCTTACAGACAACTTCGGGTTCACTGGAGAACAACTAAGGAGTACTAAACTCTCTGAGGTTTTACTTTAAGGTTCACTGTATGTTTGCCTTGGACGGGAAGGCCACCCATCACTCACTGTCCAGTATTATACTTAAATAAGCTGATACTTAGATCTACTGTAAGGCAGATACTAATTATAAGGCATTAAGTAAGCAAATCGAGCCCTGAGCTACTACAGAAAGAAAAAAGTCATGTGATTTTTAAAGGCTAAATCAAATGCTCTCCTGGTTCTATCTTCTAATTTCACTGAAACTGTACTGGGAGTGTGCTGAGGGTTTTTAGAAATTTGGGAAACACTTTGGTCTCTTGACTGTAATTAGCAATAAGTAAAAATAAGAAACCACAAACTGCTTTGTTACCTGGAGGACTAAATGTAGATGTCTTTAATATGCTTTGTATGCTCTTAATATTTGAAGAGAATTTTTTGAATCTTTGAACTTTATTTTTTCAATCTCATTTTACAGATTCCTTTTCTATGAATAATAGGGGAACTTAAAGTGCTTTGCCATTTGGTAATGAAATGAAGGGCAGAGGGTTTAGAAATGTACACGTTCCCAAACCCACAGCAAACCAAAACAAACTTGTGTCTGTATTCCATAGTCATAGTCAAAGACTTTGTACTGCTACCAAAATTTCCAAATAATTTTAATAAAACTGGATTTGAACACAGTTCAAAGTTGTCTTTCTGATTAACATGATAAAAAGCCACATAAATCATAGATGCTTAGATTTAGATTAACAAAAGCACTGCGAAAATTCTTTTATGGTGTAAGTTTATGACGAAGGCCAAAAAATGCATTCAAAAGCAACTTACCATTTTGGGCTTCATTATTTGACCAGAAATACCAACCTGAGGGTCTCTGGCTCTAGTGTGGCTCATGACATAATCAGTTTTGCCTGACAATTATGGGTCTGTATCTGTATGTGTTTAAGTGTGAATTGGTTTTCAACATTTAAAAACTAGAGGTTTCCTGGAAGAAGATAGGGATTTTTAGCTTCTTGAGAATTTGAATGATCTAGAACACTGGGTCTGCACTACATTTTAATTGGCCTCAGCTAGCTAGGCTAGGGTCTGCCCCTTAAGTGAGGCGCTTTTTCAGTCAGCTGTAATCTCCAACTCACCTGCTTCCATTATTTACTACCTGCAAAGCCCACATAAGCATTTGAATTTGCTGCTCCTGCTCTAGGCCATTTTCTTAGGAATATGTGTCATAATAGAATTTATCATCTCTAAACTTTATTAGGAAGCAAAATATTTTGAAAATAGTTTCTATTGTAGGTCATTGATTGTGGTGTTTATATCTCAGAATTATTTACTTCTTAGCTTCTTATCTTTGAGAAGGATATTCATACTTACTGAATGCTTACCATATACTGGCATTGTTATAAGATATTTCAATATACTAATAAAAATGTAAAAAACTCCTAATGAAGTAGATACTGTATTGGTTTTCTACTGCTGCTATAACAAACCTAGTGACTTAAAGCAATGTAAATATTATTACCTTACTGCTCAGTAGGTCAGAAGTCTGAATGTTATACAGCACTAAACTCAAGATATTGTGAGCGCTGAACTCCTTTCTATAGGTTCTGAGTAGGATCTGTTTACTTGGGTTTTGGGTTTTGCCCCTCCTCTTTTAAAGGCTGCCACTGTTCCTTGGCTTGGAGCTCTTTCCTCCATCTTCAAAGCCAGCAATGGCAGGTTTAGTCCATCTCATCCATTTTCTACTCTGAGAGACTCATGTGATAATGTCTCCATCTCAAGTTTATACTCTTAAACACATTTGTAAAGTTGGGGTGTTCTTGCCACATGGGGTAACATACTCCTAGGTTCTGGAGATTAGATATGGGTGTCATTGGGGGCCACTCTGCCTACCACACTCTACTCTCACCCCCAATAAGTCATGTTCATCCCATATGCAGAAAAAAAACAAAGATTCCCAAGATCCCCAGAGTCTCATTCCATTACAATACCAACTCAAAAATCCAAAAATCTTGTCCAGATCTCATCTAAATTAGGTATGGGGAAGATTCTTGTTACAGTCCATCTTGGGATCCAATTCCTCTCTACATGTAGACATTATCCATGGTTAAGAAACTTGCCAAAAATTGTCTAGTCACGATATTATAGAGCTAGGCCTTAAGCCAGGATTTAATCTCAAGCAATCCTCAAATTCACTTGGGCCTTTCAAGGTTAAAAAAAAAAAAAAGCCCAGGCCTCTTCTCATATTTGTGTATGTCATTATAACAACTACAAGAAAAACTGGTACAGTTATATGCTTTATGCATTATTATTCTGGAACATTTAGTAAATAGCACCTTTAACACACACAAATGAAGTAGTATCCTATGTGTGACAGTCATGGCAAAATGTAAATCTGAGGATTCTTGTGAATGTGAGGCTCAGCCCAGATGGTGCACCACCCTCCGTACCTCTGTGATTGGCCCTGATCCCTCCAGCCTGTAACAAGCGTTCTTCGTCCTCACAAGAGCAGACATGCTGCTTCTCCTGCAGCTCAACGTTCATGTGAGTTAGTGAGGTGCTTGCACACATCAAGACAGTGATGACATCAGGGACTCAAGTGGATTTTGGAAAAGTGGGAAAGCATTAAAGGCTAGAATCATGCTGGTTGCTAAAAGATGGGTAGGATGTGAAAGGGAATAAAGCCCTGAGGCTAGAAAAGGACTGAGCCCCAAGTGTGAAGGAAGAGTTAGAGCCAGATGTTCCCAACACAACATAGCACTCAGTACTTCCCATCTCACCTGTGGCTTGAACTTGGGCACTTGTTGCTTCCTCTGCCTGGAATGCCCTTTCCCAGTTCTTTAAAGACTGGCTCATTCTTGTCTTTCAGATGTCAGCTCAAAGATCTCTCCAGAAAGAGTGCCCCAACCACCTTACCTAAAAGTAAAATCTCACTCAGGGTAGTGGCTTACTCCTGTAATCTCACAACTTTTAGAGGCTGAGGTGGGAGGATCACTTGAGGCTAGGATTCAAGACCAGTCCAGCAAACTGGTCTGAGACCCCAATCCCTATCTCTGAAAAAATAAATAAATAAATAAGCAGTGTGGTGGTGCATGCCTGAAGTCCCAGCTACTCGGGTGGCTATGGTGAAAGGATCAACTGAGCCCAGGAATTTGAGGTTACAGTGAGCCATGATCACATCACTGCACTCCAGCAGCCTAAGGGATGTGAATCCCTATCTCTAAAATAAATTTTTTAAAAAATTCTCCAGGCACTCTCTATCCACTTTCACTGGAGCACTTATAGTAATCTGAAAGTGTCATTTCTTTTTTCACTCCTTTATTGTCTAAATCCTACTAATAGAAATGAAGTCCCATAAGAGTAGAGACATTGTGACACTATGTCACTTACTGCTGAGTACTGAGCACTTAGCCTATCCTTACACATAGTAGGTGTTCAATATTTATGAAATGAATGAAAAAAAAGTCTCAACCTCCTTACATGATAATTTTGTATTCATGTACCTTTATTTGGTCTTTTTTGTGTGCCACCAAATCAAATGTGTCATGTTATTTTTAGTAAGTATAGAAATTCTAATTATTATTTTATTAAGCCACAGACTTATTTTGTAAAGCCTATTCAGAGATTTATCTTTTGGTGTGGGTTCATTAATCATGTACTTAGATGAACTAGTTGATGTACAACTAGTTTTATGTATATTTCAAGGGAGAGGACAGCATTAATTACTTCATTTAATTATGGTACTTAGCCTTTTCTTGAATCATGGACCACTTTGGAAATCTCTGAATGCTAAAGAACTCTCCAGAGAGGCAACAGCACAACAAATTTGTGTATAATTTCAGAAAAGATTCATGGACTTTCTGTAGACTTCATAGGGCCCCTGGTTAAAGAACCCTGCCATATATGAGCCAAGGCTTGTGGGAAACGGTGGCTATTTGACTTCATTTTCCAAATTAAGAGAGTATTAACATGCTGAGCAACTAGTTAACCTTTTAAAGTTTACAGTGAGATTTCTAGGAAACACCAGACATGAGCTACCTTGTTCAAGGCACGTCCGCACATTTCACAAGATCTGTTCTCTCTGTTTCTAAAGACACGAAAGACATTTCAGACTTTCACAACTTTATCCAGCTGATACATCTTTTTACAGAAAAAAATGTGGGAGAGTGAAATAAACCAGGCACAGAATGACAAATACTGTATATTATATATAGTACCTAGAATAGGCAAATTCATAGGCAGAAAGTAGAACATAGGTTACCAGGGTCTGGGGGGAGGGAGAATGGGGAGTTATTTAATGGGTACAGAGTTTTTTGTGGGGATAATGTAAATATTTTGGGTATAGATAGTGGTGATGAGTACACAATATTGTGAATGGATTTAGTGCCACTGAATTATACCTTTATGGATGATTAAAATAATTATGTATTTTTCCCCTCAACAAAAAATTATTTCTAAAAATATGAGGGAAAAAGTGTGTATGTGAGTGTATGTGTTAGTATAGTTAAGACACACTGCCCACTGAAAATGCTAAAGATGTAAAAGGCATATGATAAGTTTCCTTCTATTCTTTTTCCTAGGACTCAGTTTCCTTCTAGAGGTAACCAATATTACCATGCTCTTGTGCTTTTTTCTATACACAAGATAGCCTTCTAAAGTCAATATTGTGCACTTCTAAAGAGATCTTTCCATATCAGAATACAAACAACTTATTCATTCTCTTATCCTGACAGCTATATGCTATTCCATTGAATGAAGGCAACATAGTTCAGTTAACCAGTCCTTTGCTGATGGACTTTTATGATATTTCCAAACTTTTGCTATCACAAACAACTCTGCAATGAATAACCGTGTACATAATGTCATTTAACAAATATCAGTTGACATACTTTACAGCCAAACAAGCATAACATGCCCCAGGAAATGAGGTGATAGCAGAAAGTCATGACCAGCTGCCCCTTCCTAAAGGCTTCCATTTAGTGCAGAGCCTACTGCTCCACATCCTGGCTCTTCAATTTAACCACTTTTATTCTGTTCACTGGCTAGCTGCATTCATGTCAAGCCAGTGCTGTCAAAAGTTGACACTCACAGAAAGATTACGTATTGCAACCAAGAAAGCTCAAGAGAAGACCACCAATTAGTAAGAAAAGTAATGATCTAGTCAAGGTCAATTTAGAATTCAGCCCTACTCCCAATAGGACAGTTGATGCATTCCTGATTTATTATTATTTTTTATCATTGAGCTCTCTGTGTGGTTGAAGTAGATGTGATGGCTTTATGGGCTGTTAGAAAACACACCTCACATTTTGTTAACTGAGAGGCATTTGGTTTTTTTTTTTTTTTTTTTTAAATAATTCACAAAGAGATATAAGGAAACTGAGTGAGATTGACTCTCCTTCAGCAATCTGAGGGGCTTTCTTATACCAGCTCAAGGAAGCAGTCATCTGCTTTAAATATCTACATCTAAATATACATATGTTAGAGAGATTTGGGTAATGCTTACCTAAAATAACACCAGAACAGTTCATTACACATGAGGGATAGAAATATTACAGGACTAGAAAGTAAACCAATGCAACTGAATATCAATTGAATATCAATTAGCCAACTAGGCATGTCATAGCATGAAGAAGAAGTGTCATTACAACAGTTGATCACTGCAATGCACCTTTCAGTGAAAGCTGTATGATTAAAATGAGTTTATATAAGATTATCTGAGTGATAAGTATAACATAAGATACTCATAAAGAGGAAATGTACTTGAGTATGGATTTAGTCAAACAGATATTCCAATAAGTTGAGAAACTGAAGCGGATGAGGTTAATCAATGTATCTGAGCAACATTGTGCTGGTGTAGGCTTATACAGACCCATTGTAGATGATATTTGAGAAGTGCACAAGCAAATTGGTAAATTGAACTTTGCTATAATAGAAGTATTTATACCATGAAAATTAATCAGCACTACAAATCAGGGTATTTTTCTTCTCCCAGAGAGCCTGCTGTTAAACACTTGCCAGCACACCACTGTATCTAAGGTTATTCAACGAATTCAAAGTAAAGACAAGATTTGCTTGGACTATTTAAATATGCATTTTTGTTGAATTTCTAAATTTTGAAATCACATTTGCATATATATTTTATATATATATAGATATATATATAAGATATATATATCTTCGGAGAATAGATCTTTTAAGGTAAGACTGTAGATATTATTTCTTCCAACCCCACTGCAAAAAGGAGAACACTTGGGCACACATAAATAAAATATTTTGCCCAAGGACACAGCCACATAAAGGAAAAACCAAATAGACACCAGTTCTGCTCAGGACACATGGCACCTTTGGCAAAAGAGAAAAACTATTAAGTAAGGACAACACAATTATGACTCTATGGTTTTCCTGTCTGAAATGTGTCAACAGGTTTCTGACTTCATAGTTTAAAAACTATATTCATGAGATAGGCTGGATAGGACAGAGAGTAGTTTTATTTTTCCTAAGTGGATCCAACTAATTACTGTGTCATAACAAAGCCTGAGACTAGTCTGTCCTTTAACTCTTCTATTTGACAGACAGGTGATAGCTTTGCAACTATGTTCATAGCTATTCTTCATAGAACCAGACCAGTATTCCAGGTTGTTTCAATTAGGACTCACTTAGTTGCAAGTGACAAAGTGTAACCCAGACTGACCCAAACAAAACAAGCTCATGCAACTGCAAAGTCCAAGGGGTGAGTAATCAGGCAAAGGTGGGCCAAGGGGTTCAAAGAGCTTACTGGGAGTCTATTTTGCTCTCTGCATTTCTTGACCCTAAAGTCTACCTTTGTTGTGTCAACATGACTCCTAACACCCTCAGGTTTATAATCAAATTTCTCCATCTCAATTTTGACAAGATAAGAGGTTATTTCTTCAAAATCTTTCCACAGGAATTGAGGAACTTAACTATAAGGGCTCTGATTGCATCACATGCCTATCCCTGACCCCAATCACTATGACCAACAGGGTGGGTGTAATCTCTGCTGGCCTGGCCTGAATCATGTGTTTGCCTTTGGAGTCAGAGGTAGAATAAGTTCCACCAAACCAAATGGATTCATGAGGGTGGAGGAGTCACCAGGGAAAATCTGAATTCTGTTATAAAGAAGAAAGGGGGAAAGGGAAACTACGTGCCAAACAGGCAAAATCAACAGATTTCCACTTCATAGGAACTCTGTAGATATTTGCTGAATGCATGACTAAAAGAATGAAACAAAAGATTTTAGCAACCAAAACACCATTAACCTCAATATACCCTCAATAATACCAGTTTTAAAGATGCAAGACTAGTTGTTTTTCTTTCTCTTCTTTTACTGATCAAACTTATAAAAGCACCCCCATCACTCCAACGACAGAGAACTTTACAGAGAGACTCATGGGTGTGCCCCAAGGAGAGCTCCAGTATCTCAACATCAATCAATTCCTCCATCAATCCCAACCCATGCCAAAATTCTTTCACCTGAATTACAGCTCCGAGTAACTGGTGACATGTAGGATTTTTCCATTATCCTGGAATCTAGCTAGGACCTGAGGCCAAAAGCAAAAGGTGTCAAATACCTTCATTTTACAAAAAATAAAAAATAAAAAAAACAGGCAAAAGTCTCTAAGAGCTTGGAGTGAGGCATTTTCCTTAAGGACTTAGGCAGGCACTGACCGAGCCTGCCCTCCTAGCAACACTCCTAACCCATCACCATCTTTATATTGCCCGTATAAGTTATTCAAATCTTTCTCCTAATGTTCATTCATTCCTAGGTCTGTATGACTGCATTAGAACCACATTCCACCTTCTGCTATGACCACACCTCACATGGCTCTAGCCTCTCACCTGCAACCCATTTTCTCCTTTACCTCCCAGCTGAATTAGGTTTTCCATTTAGATCTTAGGCTTGCGGGTGCTCTGAGTAACACTTTCCTACCTTATTGACTTTGTTTTGCTCCCTCCTGCTTAAGATGCACTCTGTCCCATTTGCTGCCTTCTGAGGAAATAGCTACTCCTCTCCAAGGCCCAGCTCAAATATTAATTCTTTTAGAAATTGCCTCATTGGGAGAGAATTCTCCACTTTTGTGCTACCATAGAGTTTTATGTTCCCTCTCTTGTAGCATTTGCCACATTCTTCTCTGTTACAGGAATTGGTGTTTGCTCTGCTGTTAATAGGTTTCTGAGCCACTGTATCAACTCTTGCATTGAGTTGTAGCAGAACAATTTTTAAAATTAATTTAAATGTTTAATTAGCAAATAATAATTATACATATTCATGAGGTACATAGTGATGTTTTGACATATATAATGTATAGTGATCAGATGAGGGAATTAGCACATCCACAATCTCCAACATCATTTCTTCGTGTTAGAAACATTCAATATTCTCCTTCTAGCTATTTGAAACTATGTATTATTGTAACTATAGTCATCCTACAGTGTTATAGAATTCTAGAACTTATTTCTCCTATCTAGCTGTAATTCTGTATCCCTCAACAAATCTCTCCCTATCTCCCCCTTCTTACCCTTCTCATCTTCCAGTATACCTGTCCTACTTTTTACTTCTGTGAGATCAACTCTTTTTAGCTTCTACATATGAGTAAGAATATACATCGTTTAACTTTGATATATTTTATGCAACATAATGTTCTCCAGTTCTATCCATGTTGCCTCGTATAACATGATTTCATCCTTTTTTATGGCTGGATAGTATCTCATGATGTATACATACCACATTTTCTTTATTCACTAATCTGTTTTTGTTGTTATTGGGCACCTAGGTTCATTCTATATCTTGGCTGTTGTAAATAGTCCTGCAATAAACATGGGGTGCAGATCTCTCTGATATAATGATAAGGACAATTTTTCTTAAAGAATATTAATATTTGTCTTGTTGTAGAGATATTAGAAAGATTAACAGCCATTGAAATTTTTTTCTGATTTATTTTCCCTTCCTCATTCCAAGAGAGTATGCAGACTTTGTGTTTCCTCGCCTCAGGGGCTAAAGAAGTTACTTCAGAACAACCTCTTCTTCTGGCCTTTTCTTTTTTTTTTTCAAAAGCATAAATTGATTGAAGAGATGATGTTGACTAGGGGTTGGATGTGGTGGAGAGGTAGGTTTGTTGAATTTTTTGTGAATGGTAGCCAAATGGAAAAGAACATGATTTTTTTTTTTTTTTTTTTATAGAGACCTGTGTTCCAGTCCCTGGAAACACTTTGAAAAGAGTGGAAGATTGGACTCTGGGTATCAGTGTCTCTAGCCTTGGCACAAAGCAGATTCTTTCAACAGACCGTACAGATTTAAGCAACAAACATATCGGTGACTACCAAAATGAACTGAAGCCTAAAGGTATTTTTAAAAAATTTCTTGGCATCACATTTGCTTCTTGTGGACTCCCAAGAGGGGGAAGGAACGCCCTTAATAAAAACCAAAACTGAATTTCCCATCAGCCTAGTAGGATGGTGGCCAAGAGTTAAAAATTAATTAGACTTACAGAAAATAAAATAATACACTTTCCAGTTGTTGGGTAAGATACTGGCTGTCCTGAACTGAATGCTGGGTCAAAGGGAGTTTTCTTCCAAACTTGGTTAAGATTCATAGACTTATACTCTACTTGACCCCAGAGCAAGAATCTTCTGAGAACACCTGGGTTTCTGACTTAAAAAAAAAAAGTCAAAATTATGAGCAAAAGAACACAGAAAGATAGTGTAAGAATAGAAGACAATGTAATCCAGGGATCAGGTAAGCCCTGTAGGCTGTAGAGCTGAGAGAGTACTTTGTCTTGACTCTTCCTGAAAAGGTGTACTCCTGCGTTATAGCAAGCTATCAAAAATAGTCATTCTTGGTTCCTGGCAGGCAAGAGGTGCATGTCAGATATACATTATTATTAAAAATATACATTATTGTCATCAACAACAAACAGAATAGTTAGGTACTTCCTGTAAGTGTGTGTTAAACATAGAAACCATGAAATCTTTGTCAGGTTGGAGATGAATAAGTGTTATGAAATGTTTGGTATTTTAGAAACTGACAATAAAAATGAGAAAAATACATGCTTTATAAGTTACAAGCACTTTCTGAATTTACTTTTGAGAAAGACCATCTCCTTTTTCTTGGAAAACATTTTGAGAATTTATGTGTATGTGTGTGTGCAAGTATGTGCATACTTTTTTGAAGGGGTGGTAGAAATCTCACTCTGTCACCCAGACTGGAGTGCAGTGACACAATCACAGCTCACTGTAACCTCGGACTCCTGGGTTCAAGCAATCCTCTCACCTCAGCTTCCTGAAGAGCTGGGACTACAGGTACACACCACCATGCCTGGCTAACTTAAAAAAAAATTTGTAGAGAAAAGGTCTTGCTCATTTTCGGATAACGTTTTTAAAGCGAGGAACCAGTGAGCCCCCCACCCCTCTACTTTTGAGAAAATTGATGTCATTGTTTGCCTCTATACAGATGTCAAGATAAATAAGCTAAATACTCTGGGTATTTATCTTATGAATTGGATTATGTCTTGACAGATTTTGTTGTTACTTTGGAATGAATGCCTCTTTTCTCTTTATGAACTGTGTTTTTGATCAAGCTGGGGCCTCAGGAGACTAGTTGCAAAGACCTACAGGAGAGAGAAAAGAGCTTCATGGTAACCTTACTCTGCAGAAAAGACTGTGGAAAGGAACTGGCCTCACATGAAGCATTCCTTTCTTGGTGACGTTCAAAAATCAATAAGCCAGGGGAGAGGAGGAGGGAAGGGGGGATAAAAAGAATATAAATGTATTTATTACCATTACACATACACTTAAACATGGTAAAGATAGTAAGTAAATTATATATATATATTTTTTTACCTCAATAAAAAATTTTTTGAAAGAACTAATGTTAGACTGTTTTCTTCATGAGTACCTGCTGGAGCTAAAGAATAAGACATATGGGCTAGGGCTGGGAAGAGGAACAGAGCTGGGCAGACTTTCCCTGAGAGAGAGACCATTACCTTCCAATCATTCCTTGTGCCTGTAATCCCAGCACTTTGGGAGGCCAAGGCAGAAGGATTGCTTGAGCCCAGGAGTTTGAGAACAGCCTAGGCAACATAGCAAGAACTCACCTCTACAAATAAAAAAAAAAAATTAGCCAGGCATGGTGGCACATACCTGTAGTCCCAGTTACTCTACTTGTGAGGTTGAGGTGGAAGGATTGCCTGAGTCCAGGAGGTCAAGGCTGCAGTGAGCTGTGATCATGCCACTGCATTCCAGCCTGAGCAACAGAGTAAGACTCTGACTCAAAAATAAATAAATAAATAAAAAAGAAAGAAAGAAATTAACTTATACTAAAATAAATACATTTTAGAATTTACTCAAAAAGATCTGAAAACACATATTGAATGTTAATTAATTATAAACAAGTTGAATTGTTTTAGCTGTATGTTTGTCATTTTTCATAATAAGATATTGGCAAAAATAAAGTATTACAACAAAAGGCATTATACAATATATTAGCTTTCAATGTACGGATCCAGATCCTACAATAACTTTACTACAGTTCTAGAGCAATTTCACAAACATCTCTCTGGATTCTCTTTTCAGACATTTCAATCTGTCTCTATGGGCCAAGTGCCATCTTGTTATCTACCATACAATAGTGTCCTGAATATTTTATTTATTTATTTATTTTAGCACAGTGGCCTTTCTTGGTGCATATTTCCATCTTGTTTTCATTTGCAAACTGAAGGACAGATCTTCTTCAGAGGCAGCTAACGATCCAGAGTAGATTGACGCAGGAGTGACAGCAATATTATAAGCAGTGACCTAGTTGCCGCTTCTTACAACAGCAATTATGCAAATTTATTAAGAAGAAGATAATTTCTCTTATACCCTGATACTCTATGTGAAGATGGCATTTTCCAAAATTGCTACAGCAATACGGGGCGGGGATACCCCCAAACTACCACAATTTATCTATTTAAAACGTGTTTTTGTTTATGTATTTATTTATGAGTCAGAGTCTCACTATGTTGCCCAGGCTGTGCAGTGGCATGCTCACAGCTGCCACAGCCTCAATCTACTGGGCTCAGGCCATCCTTCTGCTTCAGCCTTGCAAGTAGCTGAGACTACAGGCACACGTCACAATGCCCAGCTAATTTTTTTTTAAATTTATTGTAGAGACGAAGTCTCACCAAGTTGCCCAGTCTGTTCTCAAACCCATGGGCTCAGGCAATCCTCTCCTCTCTGCCTTACAAAGTGCTGAGATTATAGGTGTGAGCCACTGCGCTGGCTGTGTTCACCGTCAAAGTACTCTGCATTTGATGCAAGAGACCTATCAAGACATTTTTTTTCCACTACTCAGAACAGTTTTTGAACTTGTCAGTTTTGATTCATTTCAGTGCTTCCGATTTTTGTTTCACTTCTTTCACATGAGCAAAATGTCTTCCTTTGAGGACTTTTTTTTCATTTGGGAAACAAACAAACAAACAAACAAAAAGTCACTTGGGGGAGATCAGATGAATAGGTAGGGTGGGGCACAGGAGTCATGCCATTTTGGGTCAAAAGATGCTAAATACTCAGCGCAGTGTGGACAGGTGCTTTGTCATGGTGGACACTCCATTCACCTATTTGCCACTACTTGGGACATTTTCTCTGCAAATCGTGGTGCAACCTTCTTAAAATCTCCAGATTAAAAAACTTTGCTTGATTGTTTGATCTGAAGGAACAGATTTCGAGTGTACTACAAGTGGCTCGCCCTCCCAAAGACAGTTCCAGGTGTTGGGGGGGGGGTTCTCCCTCATATTTCTGGACCCATGTGCTCTTCCAGAACCTATTTCTATTTCTCTCCTCTCTGAACTTGGATAGGGCTTGTGATACCTCAATGAATAGAATATGGCAGAAGTGATGCTATGTGACTTCCAAGGCTAGGCTAATACCTTCTACTTACTTATAGGCTCTCTTCCCCAACTGACATGCCCTCTCTCTTTTTCTCTCAGCGTGCTCACTCTTGGAGTCCAACCCCCATGCTGTGAGGAAGCCCAAGCTAGAGAAACTATACAGGGAGAACGCTAATGAGCAGGAATTGAGGCACCCAGCCAACAGCTGGTATAAACGGCCTGCCATGTGAATGAATGAGCTTTTAGATGATTCCAGACATCATAAAGCAAGGAAAAACCATCCCCTCTGTGCTCTGTTTGAATTCATGACCCTGATAATCATGAACATAACAAACAGTTGCTTATGCCATTACATATTGGGGTAATTCGTTAACTAGTCATGGTAACTGGAACATTCTGGTAGCTTAAATATATAGATATCAACTGACTCCACGTTCACTGTCTTCATAGAATTTACATTTCCATATTTCTGAGATTCCTTTCACAGTTGTGCACCCTGAGGGACTTTCAGGAGAACTGAGTTTGGAAACAGTTGAGAGATAATGTTGGAAGCCAGGCAGAGAGAGTTGAAAACATCACCTTTGTTACTGATAGTGTTGATTGGTGAACAAGCTTTCAGAACTGCTGCCAAGTGGATTTGCTAATATCTCACTCCTTAATTAGACATAGTGACTTACATAGACACTGGCCCAGATGGATAACTGCAGGCCTTCTACTCTCCCTCCTTCCCTTCACACAACTCTCCCCAGGGGAAGGGCTCTTGCTGCAAGGCAGACCACATCTCTAGTTTGACACAGAGGAAGGGGCTAAGCGAGCACGCTCAGTTCCCGCTCCCAAACTCCCTACGCAGAGCGCTCCCTCCTCCCTCCGGTAGAATGAGGGGTGCTGGAGAAAGACACCAGTTGTGTTAGTGTGGCTGAGCAGGCTTACATCAAAACATGAATGTCATGCCTCTTACCATATCATTATTAAGTATTCATTATGTTTCTTTAATTTTTTTCCATTTTAGTCTCATCCTAAGCTAAAGGATACATGATATCACAGGTTCAATTAGCAAATTATGTATTTTTTCAATATATATCAAAATAAATACTCAGCTATTAAAAATTGTTTGTGCACTACTTAAAATAATTTCACATCTATCAGTGGATATATATTACATTTAGGGAAGTGATGCTGTGAGCAACTGACAAAAATCACCCCACAAAATCAGTAAGCTCTGTCTCAGGCAGATAAATATATGATTTAATGTTTGGTCAAAGGCAAACATGAGACATGAAAGTTGATATTAAATGTAAAAATAGAGAAGATTACATTTTGCTCTTTCTTTTCAATGATATAATCAGTGGTAGAATGGTCGCAGAGGATTCATGAAGCCAGAACTAGAGATCAAGTTACACTATAATGGAGTCTCTTGCTTCTTCCAATAATTACAGCATTCAATCTGTTGCTAAATGATTCCATCATTCTGCAGTCAGAACCTTAGTACATTTCCCAATTGTCATTTTATGAGCCTTTGAGGTACATTTTTGTCACCTTCCATGTGTTCCCTCCTCAACCTTGGTGACAACAGTTGCTGCTAGATTCTCTTCTCTCCCCCTCCTCCTTTCCTTACTCTCAGAGCCCACTGTGGAGAAGTCAGAGATGGGGAGCCAGACCAGAGTGCAATCACAGAACCATGGCAGAGTGAGGGTGACAGTGTTCTTGGTTGCTAACAGTGGTCTCTTAGGTCTGTTTCTTTATGTGATTTAAATATAAGTCTGAAAGAGAAAAACATCACCTCTCACCCCAAGCCCCAGGAGTAAAGTATCCTCCTCATTTATGTTCCTTCTTTGCTTTACTGCCATGGTCACCAAGCAATACTATCAGTAACAGTGGTGATATTTTCAACTCTGCATGTCTGCCTTCTAACACGATCTCTGCAACTTCTTCTCTGGAACTTTGCCCCCCAAAAGGAAAAGAGGATGGGCTCTGGAGGCCAGCCAGACCACAGGAGCAAGAAGCAGTATTAGCAGGAGCAGGCAAATGCCCTCTTCTGCCATTGACCTTTCTTCACCAAGAGGGGTGTACTCAACTAAGTTTAGATGCTAGACTCTCAGAAGGTACCATCAAAGAAAACAGCAAAAAGTTATGGAAGCTGGTTTAAAGTAAAGCCATTATGAAAATAGGAAAGTACCTTTGAAATCTGGGGCCACTGTGCCTCTCTGTAATATCACCTAAGGTACTTCTAAAAGTCAAAAACCAAGTATTAGCAGTCACAAGTCATGGTATGGAGCTGACACATCCTTCTATGTGCTATACTGTCCTGCCTTGGTGTGAAGGCCACTGCTGGAGGGATGGAGTTATGCCATGGTCAAGTGCAAAAATCTACTAGGGGAGTTTCTAAAATGAAGTTTCCTGGATCCTCCCCCAGAGAGCCCAATTCTATGGATATGGGGTGAATACCAGAAATGCATACTTTTTTTTTTTTTTTTTTTTTGAGTTGGAGTCTCACTCTGTCACCCAGACTGGAGTGCAGTGGCCGCTTCCGGCTACTGTAACCTCCACCTGCTGGGCTCCGGCTATCCTTTCGCCTCAGCCTTCTGAGTAGCCAGAATTATAGGCACGTGCTACCATGCCCGGCTGATTTTTTGATTTATTGTAGAGATGAGGTCTTGCCAAGTTGCCCAGGCGGATCTCGAACCCAAGGGCTCAGGCAATCCACTTACCTCAGCCTCAAAGGCGCGGCTGAGCCCTGAGCCACTGAGCCTGGCTAGAAATGCAAACTTTTAACAACTTTTCCTGGAAATCTTGGGCATTCCGATACAGCAGGTCTATAGAACATACTTGAAGAAATACCATTCTCATTACTATTACTGGGAGTTTCTTCTGCAATAATGTATTCGCCTAAATTATTTCTTGGTAATTTTTCTGAATTTTAGTCTGTTTCTCCTTTGACTTTGTTTCTCAGCCTGTGTCAACCCTCCAGGAGAAGCAGAAAGAATACTCAGCCAAGAGGCTCAAGTTCTAACCTTGCTTTGTCATTAACTTGTACTGGGATATTAGGCTTCTAACTTGTTTGGGTCTTGGTTTCCTGATCATTCAATTAAAGGATTTTTTTTTTAACTGAGCTCCATAGAACCCTAGAATTTCCTAGATTTGCCCTAGACTCAACGATTTAATGAGGGATGAAGGATAGACTTAAGTAGACTGGGATTATGGCCCCTCCAATACTTCAACTCCTCCAGCAACCAAACCAACCAGGCTTTGAAATTTTACTTTATACCTTGGGATTCCAATAATGGTTTTATCCCACTGATTGCTTCTTTTTTTTAATCCACAATATTTAAAGAGATATTTGAAGAATCCTTTTGATCTCTGGTGTCTGTAATTCCAGAAACTATGAATGGAATCTCTGGCACAAGTCCTTTTTTGTGAGATTTTTTCATTCCACCCCATACTCAATATATAGTAGTCAGTTGTATTAGTCTGGGGAGGAAAGATTCACTTCTTAGAAGCATATTGTGTTAAGAGCCAGGAGCATGAGTGGGTAAGGTGGGTATTGTGAAAATTGTGACAATCGGTGCTACTGGGTATCCACTCAAGCATCATTTAAAACTACTTACCGAAGAAGGACAATGTCCTATCTATTTCTTCTCAGTCTCCACCAGAGTAACCACTTCTCCTTCATTTCACCCCCCCTTCACAGTGATGTTCCTGATAAACTATCTACTTCAAAGTTGTAATGTGGACAGAGACAATAGACTTTGTCCAGAGGACACATAGAGCACTTAAAAGGTTATAGTTCCGCTCCAAGAAGCATTGCACCATCTCAGGACAAGATAAGATATTCCCTCTGAGTTCTTTCTCTCTGTTCAAGAACAATGTGCTATTCCCCTAACAGAAAGGACCTCTATTCATCTCCTGGCTAGAAGGACACATATTATTATTATCACAGGCAGCTCCTGAGTTGGCTGTTCAGATTGTCACCAACAGAAAAATAACTACAGTCCATATATATAAAATCTGCTGATAAACAATTAAAACTTTCTTTATCCGTAATATGACAAACTTTACCCAAATGTCAGAGAACTTGTTTGGAAACTAAGTTTCAGGATTAAATAAATTGCAGACAGAAAGTCTGCTTTGGGAGAAACCAATCCAGTAAATAAACTCATTAATTTATTCAACAGCTACTTGCTGGCCCCTCTAAGATGCCAGACCTTGTGTGAGGAGTTGTGAATCTAAATAGAATACAGCCCCCATTCTGAACAAGAATCTCTCTCTCTCTCTATCACACACACACACACACACACACACACACACACACACACACACACACACACACATGATAAGTATCAAACCAACAAGAATAATGATAAATATCATGAAAGAGATATGAACTGAAGACTATGAGAGTTGAGAGTTTTTCTACTTAAAGGTTGGGTAGGATTTTTATGGGGAAATGGAAAGAATTATAATAGCCAAGGCTCACATACTTTGTGTCTCATTCATTTAAGGAGGCTTTTCTAGTTAGGAAAGTTGTGAATCCAGTTTGACTAGAGGGTGGAGAGGGTATAGAAGGACGGCTCAGTGGAAAAGCACTGGTAAAAGCTGAAGATTTGGGACTTCATTCTGGAAGTAATGAAGAGAGATCCAGACAGAATAGTTATGTGATCAGAGCTGGACAGTAGGAAATTTTGCCTGGTTCTTGGTATGAGTTTGCTGGAAGGAGACTAGGAGTTGGCAGTGGAAAAGGAAGGGAAGCAAGGGATAGAGGAACCTGCTGAGGCAGTATCCACAAGACTTGGTTGTGGATTGGCTGGAGGGATCATGTGATCAAAGATGACAGAATATCTTCACTAGGCTCCAAGGAAAAGGGATCTTAGGCATGTAACACAGACAAATCAGGAATAAATATGTCTTGGGAAGATAAAATTAAATTTTATTTTGAGCAGTTTTATAGAGAAATAGAATTTATGAAAGGACCCACTTTATAAGTATCTTATCAAACTGAATTTCACTGATGTAGGTAGAACATGGATGGAGGGGAAATATGAGTGAGAAGGGGTGATTAAAATGTAGCCAATGAAGGAATCTAAGATGCCTTATAGGGACAGCCTATTCTGTGTGAATTTCCCAGATAAGAAAATACAGATTCACTAGTTTATGGTGAATAGATTGTTATAAAACAAATGTAGAAGAGTCTTCTCAGGTGCATGGTGGTAAGAATTGTCACATCTGTTTCTTTCAGAAAAAAAAAAATCTCTATGCAAATCATTAAAGGTGGTTTCAGTGCTTCATGAAAATCTAGTTCTAGGTGGCTCAGCCTGTTATCCCAGCACTTCGGGAGGCCGAGGTGAGTGAATTGCCTGAGCCTGAGGGTTCGAGACCCACCAGGGCAACTTGGCAAGACCTTGTCTCTACAATAAATAAAAAAAATTAGCCAGGCATGGTAGTGCACACCTGTAGTTCCAGCTACTTGGAAGGCTGAGGCGGAAGGATCGTCTGAGTCCAGCAGGTCAAGGCTGCGGTGGCCGGGAGCGTGCAACTGCACTCCAGTCTGGGCGACAGAGTGAGACTCCAACTCAAAAAAAAAAAAGAAAAAGAAAATCTAGTTCTACCTATTTTGTTGTGCTTTATTTTTCTCCAAGATATAAACATATTTGTATATGTTAACTTCAGCCTTATTTGTTATAACATCAAGGATTTTTTCCATCAACAATATTTTAAGATCAATGCAATTAGTCTGAGCTGATATCTCTTTTTTAGTCTGATACATCCTCTCTTATCCAGACGAAATGAGAGCAGGAAACTGAAGTAGTCCTAACTGGGAAAAAGAAATTGTTTTTAATTTGGTAGTTATCACTTTTAGTCTTGAAAAGTCTAACTCGCCTTCTATCTATCTATCTATCTATCTATCTATCTATCTATCTATCTATCTATCTATCTATCTGGAGAGGCAGGATCTAGCTCTATCACCAGACCTGGAGTGCAGTGACACAATCACAGTTTACTGCAGCCTCAAACTCCAGGGTTCAAGCTATCCTCCCGCTTCAGCCTCCCAAGTTGCTAGGACTACATGTATGTACAACCATAATCAGCTAATTTAAAAAGATTTTTTTATAGTGACAATGTCTCGCTATATGACCCAAGTTGGTCTCAAACTCATCAACTCAAGCAGTTCTCCCACCATGGCCTCCCAAAGTGCTGGGGTTACAGGCATGAGTTACCATGCCCAGCCTCAACCTCTATTTATTTAACTTCAAAATCTGAAATTAGAATTATAGAATTCTTATTTTTTATGGTAATCTTTACATATTTTTTAGAACAACCATAAAATATTCTTTTCAAGTTTCTTTCACCCTGTCTTCAAGAAATGTAGAAAACGGATAAACAAATTTATTTAAATATAGTTTAAAGATGCAAGTAAGCAGAGATGCAAACAGTCTAGGCAGGAGGTGAGATTTTTAGAAACGTCCTGGATCTCAAAACGGAAGGGTGGCTTTGGAATTGTACAGCTAAGTCACATAGGGAAGAGTAAAAACAGGGGTCAAGATGCTGAAACAGAAGCCCCTGTGTAACTAGCTGAGCCTTGCCTGGTCTTTTGGGCTCTAGATCACCTGTGGAGGCTGGGGTAAGAAATATTAAGTAATAATAAAGAAATAATAAGAAGAAGAAAAGTACAAATCACTGCTGTAGCATAGCTACTTGTGCTAGGCACTGCACTATAGCTTTACATGTTATTTTGTTGATCTTCACAACAACCTTGTGGGGAACTTTTTGCATCTCCTAAACAGACAAGGAAATCAAAGGTTCAGATTTTGCTCACAAACTTTAGCAGGACACCAGATAAGTATCCTGCCTTCAAGTGGAGATATTCAGATGCTGAGAACCAGGAAACAGAGCCCTTGTACATAAAACTGATCACATCTAACTTATCTTCATTCTTTTGTCCATTCAACATTTATCAATGAGAGAATTTGCTCATTATGAACTGGTATACTGAACATGTGCTGGTATAAAGTTAAAATCCTGGTAATTACTCTTCAAATTTGATTTTTTGAAACACATACTGTCTTTCATGGAATAACTAGCTTTTCTATTCTTGAAGATTACATTGCATCTCTTGATCATGACTTTTAAAATGTTGTGCACTGACATAAAAAGGCATTGTTGTCCATTTTTTATTCCCCTCTTCTTTAACAATACACATGATGACTCCACTTATTCCCATGTTAGCGGAGTATTTAATAACATTCCTGTAAAAGAATCAAATTCTTCAAGGGATGGTTTCTATTTCAAAACATAGTTATAATAAGTGCTGTAATAATTCTCTAATTCAAGTTGAAGTTTATTTTCTTGTTTAAAAGTAATGTTGTTACTTTTAAAACCAGCTTTGATAATTAGAGGAATACCTTTTTCATCAATCCATCCTTAAATGTATTTAACATTTTTTTAAACAATTAAGTAGTTCAAAAACATTCTTTGTTATTTCAATTTGCATAATCCTCCTGCTAAAATAATTGCAAAATATGAACAAGAAATAAATTGCCTTCACTTAATATCATGTGAACTATACATACATTTAAGAAAGATTAATAAAAAGCAAGTAGGATAATTACCCAATTACTCCAGTTCAGGGTCAAGGGTGGCCAGAGCCTAACCAGGCAACTCAGGGCACAAGGCAGGAACCCATCCTGAATAGGACACCCTCCTATTGCAGGGTGCACTAATACCCACATCCACACTAACTCCCACTGGGACAGTTTAGACACCCCAGTTCACCAATTGGGCACATCTTTGGGATGTGAGAAGAAACCCACACAGACAAGGAGAGAACATGCAAACTCTACACAGTGACCCTCACCGGGAATTATTATTATTTTTTTATCAACATTATAAGAAAATGATGTTAAATGAAACAATGTTGTTTGAGGACTTGCTGTATAAATGCTGAAATAAGAGAATGGTTTCATAACAATGTCTTGACAATTCAGTAGAAAGAATATCATATGTTCTTTGGACAGCATTATGCAGAATATGGACAAGACAGCCAATACCTACTATGGAATAATTCACACTTTGTTTCAACTTTGAATAAAAACTTTCTGCAGATGCACAGATCCCCCCCACCCCACAAAAATCAATACAACTTATCCCACAAATTCCTAGTTCAATAAGAAAGCCTGCTAAAATTTTCTAATGTTATTGAAGTCTCCTTTGGACGGTTTTACTCACAATGGTCTTATAAGTAAGCCTCTTCCACAAGAAAAATATTGCACAAGCAAAAGTAATATTTTTTCTGATTGTGATTATTTTCATTCACGACTAAGCTGCAAAAAGATGAGGTATTTAGATCTATGGTGATCTGTAGTGGTAAATGCAGCTATCATACTTTTTTATTATTGCTGGAGATTTTGTCCTGGCACTTAAATGTTTGCTTGTAGTTTTGGAATCTAAAATACTTCTGGTAGCAGTGTTACCGACCATGGGTTCCCAGGCTCTCTATGCAATGGTAACTGACATGAGGCCAAGCCTTTATTGGGGGATGGTACAAAGGAGGTAGCTGAGGAGAAAGTGCTCTCCAGCTGGCTTTCCAGAGGGGGATAGCCAGGTCTTTTATTAGAGAAAGGAAGAGGTGTAAATCAAAAAGTATGCGAGCATGATTAGGGAGGTGTTCTAGCCGCACAAGCCTAGAGTAGATACTTCATATGTCGCGTGTACAGAAAATGGCAGAAAAGCACTGCCTAGGGTGGAGATTTCAATATTATAAAGAAGCAAGTTTGGTGGCTCAGCCTGTAATCTCGCGCCTTGGGAGGCTAGGTGAGTGCATTGCCTGAGCTGGGTTCGAGACCCACCTGGGCAACTTGGTGAGACCTCATCTCTACAATAAATCAAAAATTAGCCGGGCATGGTAGCATGCGCCTGTAGTTCTGGCTACTCGGAAGGCTGAGGCAGAAGGATTGCCGGAGCCCAGCAGGTCGAGGCTGTGGTGGCTGGGAGCGGCCACTGCACTCCAGTCTGGGTGACAGAGTGAGATTCCAACTCAAAAAAAACAACAACAACAAACAAACAAAAAAAGAAGCAAAGTGTTAGGGTGGGTCATTTTTCTCTGGACTTATGCACATGCGGCTAGAGGAGTTAATTTTTCTTAAATAAAATTTGTGGCAAAATGTTGCTTATTGAGTTTTCTTCAGATAACTTGCAAGTCAGGCAGTCAATGGATATAAGGTGGAGAGATACGTTAGTGGGCTGGGGACCAAGTCGTGTCCCTCTTCTGTCTCAGTAGTCCCTCCAAATAGTCATTTGAGCTCTGAGATTGATGATGATATAGACTAGGAAAGGCATTACAGCTTCTGTTGTGATTAGTTTATCTTTACCTGAATTTCCCTTCATCAAAAAACCAATTTTTTATTTTAGCATTTTCTTTGGTCCTGGTTGAAGAAACCATACATCTTTTATGCTTAGCTGTTAGTAAGTGCTGGCTTACATTTAACATTTTTTTGCTGAATGAACAATTGCATATTACACAAAAAGCTTCAAAAGGACTCATAAGACACAGTAAGAACTGTGCTTGTAAAATAGCTTCTAGAGCAAAGCCAGAGTTAATCTTATATAATGTTTTGAGAATCTAAACATTCAGAGAATTGTTTTGAGAATCTAAACATTCTAGAAGCGGAATGTGTAGAGATGGAAGAGTTTTCAGCTGCATTGCTGTGGTTACTGGAGGAAGGCTGCTGTTGACTGGCTGACTTTCGAGAATGGGTATACTGGAGTGAGGTCTTTGCTGACTGACTGTTTTCTAGAAGTGAGGGCATTCGCAGATTGCTGACTTTCCCAACTGGGGATTCATTATTTGTCGGCTTTCAGAAGCTGAGGGTGTTCACTGATTGGCTCAATTTTAGAAGCTTGGAGTGAGATTATTTTTTGACTGGTTGATTTTCAGAACCATGGCTTTAGGAGTAAGATTATGCCTGTGTGGCTGATTTTCAGAGCATGTGTACTGATACAAAGTTATATTGGAATTAACAGTGGTTACTCCTTTACAACTTGAGAATTTGACCAAATAATAGTCTTTTCTTCTCTGGAATATGAAATATAAGTACTTTTAACTTTTAGTTCCCCCATTTGATCTTCCCTCAGTCAAACCTGCAGGAAAGACAATAAGGGATTGTCCAGATGTTTATTTGTGGAGGTATGCTTTTAGCTAGTGTTGCCCTGAAAGTAATTTAAGCACCAATTACTGTGGCAGGAAAATAACTCTAATTGCTGAATTTTTGCAATTTATTGGTGGGAAGAAAGTTTAATACAGTACATTTAAGCTGAATACAGATCCTGACAAAGTCAATACAGGACACAGGACACAGAATACAGATTTGTCCTGTGTATATAAAGCACCCAACCCTACCTAAATAATATTCTAGCTGTAACAAATATTATACGGTTTTTACTACTGGTAATAAGATATGCTTCTTAATTTTTTAAAAAAGAGATCCTTTGAATAACATTGACTTCTTTAAAAACATCAAATTAAATTGAGTTTATGCCTTTTTTTTTTCTGTCTCATCTAATGTCCTCAAACTATAGAAATATACAGAAATATTTAAGACCTATTCTGCTAAGGGAAGTGCTTAGTTTTTCTTTTAGTTGTTTTTGTTTTGTTTTGTTTTGCTGATACAGCAATACTTACCCACTTTAAAAAATGCTTAAAATAAAGTCTGACAGCATTTAACCTTTTGCTTTTGCTTACTTCTCTGCTGTTTCAAAGCTGTAATTCTACCTTCCCTTTTTGGAATCAATAAGTATGATCAGGAATGTGGTTAATGGCTAGTTTTACCTTTTTAAAATAGCAAATTGAGAATTTCATATTTCTTTAGAAGTTTCTTGGTACAATTTAAAGATCATAAAGAAATCTCATAGGTGTCTCCCTCTCCCTCTCTCTCTCCCGCTCTCTCTTTCTCTCCTCCTCACCCCCTCCTGGGTACAAGTGATCCTCCTGTCTCTGCCTCCTGAGTACCTGGAACTGCAGATGTGTACCATCACACCTGACTAATTTTTTTTTTTTTTTGTAGAGACAGGGTCTTGCTTTATTATCCATGCTGGTCTTGTACTCCTGGGCTCAAGCAATCCTCCCACTTCAACTTCCCAAAGTGTTGGGATTACAGTCATAAGCCACCATGCCTGGTCAACAAATCTCATAGGTCTCATAATAGAGACCAAATACTATAATCATACTAATATAAACATGCTTCATGTATGCTATATGTAAATTCTCTAAGATGATGGTGATTGTTTAAAGAAAATCTATTAAAAGTAATTTTATAAAACCTACAGTTTCTGCTTTAGAAAGTAACTGTAGATTCAGGAAACTATAAGCTCATTCAGCAAATACAGTGGAGCAGAGGGAGGTCATAGTTATTAACCAGGAAATCCTATGCAGAGCAGCTAGACAGGTCAGTCTCTCCCCTTTCTCTTGGTTTCACAAAGCAGTGGACAGCAGTTCTTTTGACACCCTGGATGGACCCTGGGAACTAAATTGTTACAAAAATACATGGAGTTTAGTTGAGGTCCTGTTACTCAATGCACAGAAAGCAATCACTGACACAGCAAGTGTTACCAGGGAAAAGGCTTTCATTTGGATGATATCAGCCAAGGAGAATGAGAGATTATTTGAAATGCATCTCTCCATCTCACTGAAGTCAGGGGTTTATATAATGGGACTGGAATGTAGAAAACAGGAATTGGGAGGGGTAAGGAAGAGGAGGTGGAAGAAACAGGGTCTGGCATCTCAGTGTCTGGATCCAAGATCTAGTGAATTTCAGTTTCTTGATACCGTGGGCTAAGGGTTGTTTTCCCAAGAAAGGAACTCAGGTAAGACAAATATATGTTTCAAGCTTTAAGACTGGGAAGGTCCATTTCTATGTTTATTCAAAAAACCATAACCACTAGTTTTGTGAGGAAGGTGTGCCAGTTTAAAAATGACAAAGCAGTGCTCCCACAAAGCTGCTAGCTTGCAAGAGAGATAGGAAGGACTCTTATACAGAGGACAACTATTGGAATACCTCCTTCTGGTCACAAGTTCCACCCAACCCCACACTGGAAATTATGGATCTCATATCTATTTATATCCCTAGAGGCAAGCTATAGTCAACAGCAGATGAATCCACAGATATGTATACACAGAACCACAGATACAAAGATAAGCACACAACCAAGAATCACCAACCATTTGTGGAACACTGTGAAAGAGAGACACCAAGCTCAACAAACAAATAAAAAACACTTGAAGAAACAAAATTAATAGAAGAAACAAAGAAGACTTCAAAATAGTTGTAATTCATATCCTCAGGGTGACAGAAGAGGAATGTTGATATATTTTCATGTGCCACAAGATAGACAATTAGGGAAAAAAATCATAGAAACTTTAAATACTCTATAAATAAGCCTAATTTAAGACTGGACAAATTAAAATATTAATTAGAAAATCTAGATGAATAATTTTCTCTTAATCTAGCACAATCCAGAAGTTCTGATATCTACCTGAGAAGAGTAAGACAGGGAGAGAAGAGGGAGGGAGGGAAGAAGTGAGAGACTGAGAAAGAGCAGAGTAGAGATAATACAAGGGAGGGGAGAAAGAGAAAGAGCAAAAGTGAGAGGAAGAGCAGAAGGAAGGAAGGAAGGAAGGAAGGAAGGAAGGAAGACAAGGGGAAAAAGGAAGACAGGCTTCTCACACTTGAAGAAAGACAAGTGTCTTCAAATGAAGGGGCCCAATGGATACTGGGTAGGATTTTTTAAATATATGTGTCAGATATATGCAAACGGCATTTCATTATCCATGGATAAAGAGAAGATCCTAAAAGCATTCAGCAAGAAAAAAAAAAATAATACCTACAAAGAAGCAAAAATCAAATTAACTTCAAATTTCTCACCATTAGCTCTGAGTGTAAGAAGTAATGGAGTAATATCTTTGAAATTCTGGAGGAAAATTTGAGACTGCAATTTTACAAAAAGCTAGATTAGCAAGAATTCAATTATTTAAGTAAAATTAAAACATTTTTAGTCATGCAGGTATTCAAAGGTTCACCATCCCCAGATTTTTTTCTGAAAGGATTATTCAAGAGTATAATTCAGTAAAACAGAAAATGAAACTAAGAAAGAGAAAATATTTCAATTAAAGCAGCAGTGATAAGTCAAGAAATTGATAAGAAATATAGTTATGTTTACATAATCATTCATGCATCATGGAAAAAAACTGAAGCAATCTTGAACTAAAATCACAAATCATTCCAACTAGAAGATAAAAAAGAATGAAGATAAATGAAGAATTCAGAAGAAAGGAAAAACATGCTAAAATTTTTGTTTACTATGGGAGCTAGATTTTAAAAGTACAGATTATATACAGACACAAATAAGTAAATGTAAATGTAAACACAATTTTTAAAATGCATTACAGATTTCAGGGTAGCAAAAAGTAGAGTAGGATGTATAACTTCTAAATGACTAAGAAAAGAGTCGGGCAGGAAAAATTTAATCATTGTAACAAAATGAAAGAAAGAGAGGAAAACCCAAGAAAAAAATGAGGCAAGAATAAGAAAAGCTTTATCAGATTGACAATTAAGTAAATTGGTTATGTTTCCATAATAAATGAGATACTAAGTAGGAGAAAAGAAGAATAAACATGGATACCTGCTGTTTTATAACAGATATAAAGAGAAAAAAGGATTTATGAGAGAATGCTAACCAGATAAACAAGCTATATCATATTAATTACTCAAGGTCAAAAGAAACATTTCATATTGATGAAAGATGTAATCCACCAAAATGAATAAAAATAAATATAAATATTTATTAAATATATTCAAAATATATAAAGGAAAAATTGAGCCTGGCTCAGTGGCTCATGCCTGTAATCCTAGTACTTTGGGAGGTGGAGGCAAGAGGATTGCCTGAGCCCAGGTGTTTGAGACCAGCCTGAGCAACTTGTTGAGTCCTTATCTCTGCAATAAATCAAAAAAATTACCTGGGTATGGTGGTGCACATCTGTAGTTTCAGCTAGTTGGAACCTGAGACAGAAGGATCACCTGAGCCCAGTAGGTTGAGGCTACAGTACATGCCACTGCACTCCAGCCTGGGTATCGGAATGAAACTCTGACTAAAAAAAAAGGAAAAATTGACAAAAAACAGATAATTTGACACATCCACAGTGGTAAGAGGAGGTTTGAGTGCTCTTCTCTCAGATCAAAGATAGAAAAGTTGGTAAAGGTTTAAGAGTAAACCAATTATAAGTTTGACCATTGGGCACTGGCATTATTTCCAAATACATGTGGGATAAAAAATTGACCATGTATTACGTCTCCAGTTCTCCGACCACAATGTAATAAGAACAGAAATGAACAAAAGAGGATGATAAAAAATAAAAATAAAGAAACAGTTAAATTGACAGTTTAAAAAAAGCCAAAAAACCCTTCTAAGTAATCTTGGTATAAAGTAGAAATAAAAACACCTATTTGCAACAATTTAAAAATCAGTGATGATTGTAAGCACATTATATCAAACATGTGAGATTAGGTTGCAGATGAAAATGTCAGAAATACTGTGTCAGAAATAGTGTGATGAGACAGAGATCTCTGATTCCCTTACATCTGCCTCTTTCTCATCCTTGTGAGCAAAGAGTCTGAAAAATATTAGATGGCAATGATACTAGGACGTTATGAAAGATGGAGTCTATAAATAAAGAGAGAGGCATTTGTACCCTTTGTATAAAGAACGTTTGTATCCAGAGTGGGACAAACAGGAATTTTCGACCTTGGGCAAGTGAATATTCTGATCTAAGTGCTTGGGTTCCCTGCAGAATGTCCTGGGAGGTTTCAGGAAGTGAGAGGTTTAGAAATAGAAGGATTAAAAGATCACATATGAGGAGGACTTTATATGGATTAAAAAGCAATTCTGAGGAAAAATGTTTTCTGGCATGTCATCTTCTGCATTCCAAGCTGTTTATGATCAGCTATGAGTAAGATTGTGTTCTTTCTGGTTATATCCTGTACTTGTAAACCTTTCCAGATATTATAGGACATGAAGACAAAACTATAGAAGAAAGACTGAAAACAACAAATTAGACATATCACTCAGATGATGCTAAAAACAACAAAGCAAACCCAAAGAAAATCGAAGGATAAAATTTATAAAAATAAAATAATAATGAAATCCATCTTTAGTAGATATTAATACAGTGTATATATTTTATATAAATTATTCATAGACTTTATTGTAATATTACATATTTTCTTCTCAGATAAACAAGTGAGCCAAATGACCAGGCTCATGAGGGAGTAGCATATAGTTGCCTAAAAATAAAATATTTGAGATAATTATAAAAAAATTATGTCAAATTGTGCCTCTAAGACTTGTTGATAGACATTACAGTCTAAATATACATAGGAAATACTTTATTAGAATGAGAAAAATGTGAGATTATATGGCATCTAATATGGAATGAGAAGAATGTGTTCTGTGAGAATCGATTTTGAGCCTGAACTTCTCACGGATGAAATTGTTATTTTCTACGTGTTGCCCTTTCTTGTTGATTATCTGCACCTTGTACTTCTGTTTCATGAATTCTATCATATTTTCCTCTCTAAATTTTTTTCTCTTTCTTCAGGATTTTCCTTCCCACCTTTGTTAGTGTTTTATTTCAGTCTTATAATCTACTGAACCTTCCATTTAATGTTTTATTCCAATTCTTCTAGTTTCTCACTGTTCTCATCATTTATTCAGTTGGGGTTTTTTATATACACTGAAATTTTTAAATGTCTGATTAAGTAAAACTATAAAAATACAGTTTTTATAAACATTCTAATTTTTTTTTCAGTAACATGATTGCGATCACAGCTCACCACAGCCTCGTCCTCCTGGGCTCATGTGATCTTTCCACCTCAGCCTCCCGTGTAGTTGGAACTACTGGCCCATGCCACCATGCTCAGCTAATTTTTTAATTGTTTTGTAGAGATGAGGTTTTGCTATGTTGCCTAGGCTGGTCTTAAGCTCCTGGGCTCAAGCAATCCTCCAGGCTCGGCCTCCCAAAGTGCTTAGATTACAAGCATGAGCCATTGTGCACAGCCCATTTTAATATATTGAACTTAGTTCAATATAAGTGATGAGCTTAGCATTATGTGCTTTAGAAACATAAATTTAAAATTATAAAAAAATAAGAAAATAATCAGAAATTATATAATCCTTACCTATATTATAAGCCCCACCTTTCAGTAATAATATTTATAAATTAATAGGCATGGCTTAGATATTATTGATGATACATACATATTTATTAGATAAAGTGGTCAGATAAAACTAGGCCCAGCTCTTCCTTGAGGAAAAAATAGCTAGGGTTTTATCTGTTTTGGTTTTGCTTTTTGATAGGTAAGTGAATGGGGGTGAGACTGAAAAAAAATTTAAAAGAATCCAATTCTGATAAAGAAAAAAGGAAGAATATAGAAATAAGATAAGACTTAACAACATATATGAAGCACATTTTATATATTATAAGAGTCATGTATTATTTTGACATTAAAATTTAAAATCTACTGTTTCTTCACAGAAAGTCGAAATAGTAGAAAAGTAGAAAGCCTGAATAGACCAATAGGGAAAACAGAAACAGTAACCAATAATAAAAATGCCAACAACCCAAATTATTCTGTGGCAAATTAGCCTGAATCTTCAAGAAACAGATAATTTAGGTTGTAGAAACTGTTTCGGGCAAGGCAAAGATAAGAAGTTTCCTACATCATTTTATTAACCTCAGATATCACCACCACCAGCAACAACAACAAAAAAACTATGAGCCAACCTCTGTTGCATACTCAGCTCTAAAAAGCACACACGAAATATTAGTAAATGAAATTCAACAGTGAATTGCTAAGTAAAATTTATTTAAGGAAAGCAAAGATCATTTTTAGATTAGAAAATACACTAATATCATTTACAACAGTAAAAGATCATAGAAAATAAATTTTATAATAAGGCGAGGAAGACATCACTTATGCGAGATTCAAAGCTTAGAAAATGTGCAGGTTAAAAAGAAAAGAAATCGGATTTAAATTGTAGGCATTTTTAACTTCTACACGACAAAAGTCTCCATAAACAGGTAAAGGGCAACAACTGAAATCAATAACTGATATTTCAGAAAATATCTGAAGCATAAGATTAATATCTCAAGTAATCAGAGTTCCTAAAATAAATAACATAAAGACAAATGTCCTATGGAAAAATGGCTCTGAATTAGCAAGTCACTGAAGTCTTCATCAAATGACTAAGATCAAAGGAAAAGATACTCAACTTCACCAAGATCTGTCTTTTCAATGGCTTTGATCTTAATGTATAATACCATAGGCTAAGAAAAATGTGACTTCCACACAAGTGAACTCTTTCACTAACCCCTAGTATGAAGAAAATCAGAAAGCACCATAAATGGAAGTTATCCTGGAAAATGTTTTCAGAGCAACTTGAAAGTCTCAAGATGACTCTAGAACTACATGAGTTTCAACTTCCTCTGACACTAGTGGGACTCCGCTAATCTGGAAACAGCCATGCTGCCCGTCAAAAGAGGACTGGATTAAAAAAATGTGGTACATATACACGATGGAATACTACGCAGTCATAAAAAAGAACAAAATCATGAATTTCGCAGCAACCTGGATGGAACTAGAGTCTACAATACTGAGTGACCTCTCACAGAAACAAAGATCCAAATATTACATGTTCTCACTCATATAATGGACCTTAAACATCCAATGCAATACTATACGAAAATGACTGACCGTACTGGGAAACTATGGTGGGGGGAGGGAGATGGAATTAACAGTAGCAAATATCTGTCTGGGAACGGGGAAACACCCCATATCAACAGGGTGCCTGAATGAAACGCAATTGTATAGCTAACCCTTAACTGTACCCCACAACTTCATAATAAAAAAAAAGAATTAGCATTGCATCTTTGATGTGTAATTCCCCCCCACCATTCAGGATGCCCATGGCACTGAGTGCATCCCTTAAGACATCATAGTTGTATTGCTGTTTTGTGGTAGTCTATTTACATGTTCATTGCTTCTGTTAGGCTATTTTCTCCCTGAAGGTGGGAGCCCTTCACTCATTCACTTATTTATTCATTCATCAAATAACTATTTATTGCATGTTGTGGTGGTCAACTTCAAGTTTTAAATTGTCTAGGCTATAGTACCCAGTTATTCAATCAGAAACTATTCTACTTGTTGCTTTGAAGGTATTTTGTAGATGTGATTCACATCTATAACCAGTTGACCTTAAATCTGGGTGAGCTCATCCAATCATTTGAAAGGACTTTAAGAGCAAAAATTGAGGTTTACCTGAGGAAGAAGAAATTCCATTTGTGGCCTACAGTTTTAGCTCCTGTCGAGAGTCCAGTCTGCTGACATGACCTATGAATTTCAGACTTGCCAAACCAGTTTCTACAATTGCATAAACCAATTCCTTGAGATAAATCTCTCTTTGTGTATGTAAAACTTCCTGCTGACTGATACACGTCTACTATGTGATGAGCGCTAAACATGCAATGACAAACAAAACAAAGATGGAATTTACAGTTTAGTATTGGGAGAACAATAAATAGATAGGTACTTTGTAAGTTGTGGTATACACTGATAAGAAGGAAAATAAAGGTATTGAGAGGAAATTATAGAAGCAACCTAATTTAGATTAGGTGGCTAGGGATGGTATCTCAGGGAGGTAACATAAATGCTAAAGTGTGAGAAAGTACCAACTTAAAAAAAAAAGTAAGGATAAGAGGGTCCCATACAGAGGGAGTAATACATACAAAGGCCCTGGTGGGGCAGATGAGTGCTTGATATATTCTTGGAATTTCCAGAAAACTAAAATGTAACATGTGTCCTGACCTCTTTCCTGACTCATACACCTAATTATCTATTTGATATATCTGTTTACACGATTGTTTTCTTTTCTCTTCCTCTTCACTAAAATGAAAGTTTGATAAAGGCAGAGATTTTGCCTGTTTTTTGCTTTTTTCCCCTGCTATGTCTTTAGAGTGTTGAAAAGCTCCTGGTCCTTGGAAGGAACTCATAAATATTAAATGACTGGCTGACTGACTGACTGACTGAATGAATGAATGAATGAATGAACAGTTAGGACAGTTAAAAGCAATTGCAGGAGTTCAGGAATAAGATAGTGGCTTGGCTAAAGGGAGGAGGGCAGAGATAGAAAGGGTTCAACAAGTTTGATGTACATTTGGGAATTTAGTACTAGTTTATAGATGAGAAATAGAGTACATATAGAAAAGCAAGAAATTAAGAAAAACAGATTTCCAGCTTGAATAACTAGGTGGATGGTGATGCCAGTAACAGAAATGAGAAAGTCTGTGGAGTAAATATATTTGTATTTACAGTACCTAGTATACAAGCTTCATGGCTGTTTGATAAATGAATGAATGAAATTGTGATTTTGATTGCCATCACTGGGTTTAGGCAAAAATGGTGTTTTTCTTTTATAAGTTTAAACAGTACCTTTAGCTTCTTCTATTAAAAAGTTTATCTTATACTTTCATGGCATAAATATCTTGTTAGTAGGTTGAAGAACTATATTTGGATGACTTAAGGGACCTTTAGCTAGAGTGAAATCTATAGGACAGAGGCTGGGCACAGTTGCTCAAGCCTGTAATCCCAGCAATTTGGGAGACTGAGGTGAGAGACTTGTTTGAGCCCAGGAGGTGAATACCAGCCTGGGCAACATAGCGAGACACCGTCTCTACAAAAAATGGAAAAAATTAACTAGACATGGTGGTTTGCACCTGTAGTCCAAGCTACTCAGGAGACTGAGGCAGAAGGATTTCCTGTGCCCAGGAGGTTGAGGTTGCGGTGAACCATAATTGTGCCACTGTACTCCAGCCCGAGCAACAGAGTGAGACTCTCACTCAAATAAACAAATAAATAAATGAAAAAGTTCACATGCTACCAATAGTACACATTCTTAGTGTAATAACTATAGAATAGACCTATGTGTATCACAAGAAATGAGTCTTTCTTTTCTTGGTCTCTCTCTCTGTTTTTAGTCAAGTACTTTTGCTTCGAATTTTAATACTGCATCTTATGAAAGTGTTTTAGTTTTGTAAAATACTCAAGCTACTTTTTCCCTCTGAAACAATTTTTCTCAAACAATCCATCACAAATTATTTTTACCAGAGGGTGTGGGCCCCAGAGTGGAGATTTGCACATTTCTAGCTCAAACTTAGTAAATCAGCAGCTTTGGGGATAGTAGCCAAATCAGCATCTTAAATACACCTCCTAGTTGATTCCTAAGCACACTAAAAGTTGAGAACTACCTACAGAAGTATGAAAATATACACATTTTTAGAATAAAAATCCAAAGCATAATTTAATTTTATTTCCTTTTTTGTTTGTTTTTAATATAAATTTATGACACTTAAAACTAGCAGTTCTCAAAATATGGACCCTTGGGGACCTCAAATCCTTTAAATGGAATTCACAAGATCAAAATTGCTTTTGTAATAATACTAAGATGTTTTTAGACTTTTTATATTGATTATTTCATGAGTGTGCAGTGGAATTTTCCAGAAACAAAATGACAAGTGATATCATAACAAACCAAATGCAGACACAGCTAGAAGGATCCAGCTTTCCTCTATTAAGCAAGACATTAAAGAGATTCTCAAAAATGTAAAACAATGCCATCCTTCTCATTACTTTTTTGATTTAGAAAATATTGTTTTTCATTAAAAGACGTGTTCACATGTAATGAATCCATTATTATTTTAAAATAAGTTAATAAATATTTTTGAAAATTATATTAGCTTACATTTATACCACACTGAATATCAATAAATATAATCCATATAAAACAAAAGCTGTTTGGAGTATTCGATAATTTTCAGAAGAGTAAAGTTGTCCTGAGTCAAACAGTTTGGGAACTACTGGCCCAGATTTATTTTTCCTCTCTAGAAGAATCATAAGGTAGTTAAATGGGAACTCTTTTTGGGTCTATTATCAGCTGCACATTCTGGATCCTTGTGGTTTCTGATGAAACAACTGGTTGATCAGGTGAACAAATGCACTGTTTGGACTTTGGTGAAGCCCTTTGTTTATTCAAAAGTAAACAGAGATGGTTTCCATGAAGACTAAGTAAAAAACTAGAAAAACAAGCTCTCAAAATTTTATTTAGGTGTCCAGGTCTAGACAATACCGAAAGAGGAACAGATAGGGTATTATTAAAACAAAGATGTCTTAGGCATGCATAATATGACACAGTAAAAACAGCATTGTCCTTGAAGCAAAGATTCTTGGAGCCAAGATATTTTTTCTTGCTCTTGATTTTATCTTGGACAAATCAAACCTCTCTGGGCGTCAGTTTTTTCAACTGGAGTTTATGCTGAAATCAATTATTCATTCATTTATTTATTAATACATGTATTTATTCATTTTTTTCTTTTACTCAACAAATGTTTATTAAATACCTCCTTAGTCCAGACACATTGTTAAGCACTGGAGATAGAAGTAATGATCTAATATCGGACCCTGAGGCATTCACAGTTTATGGGGAGAAAAATCTATTTAAATTACTCTGACTGAGATAGCTGTCTACTTGAACAACTTTTCCTAGCTTAATATTTCTTCATAGTACTTATCACCACCTGATGTAGCATGTATTTACACATTTATTTTGGGGGGAAGGGGCTTATTTCCTCACTAAACAATACGTTCCAGGAGGACAGGGACTTTGTCTTGTTAACCAATTGCTTTCTGATATATGGTTGACACTCAGTAGCAATTTGTTAAATGGATGAGGAAAAAGTATTTTAAAAGTTTAAAATATATATACAAGGGAAAGAAAGAGAAAAAAGAAAATACACAGGAAAACAAATCAATATATTTATTGAGTAAGAAGGATGAGTTGCACTTAGGTGAAGTATTGATGAGCTGAAAGAGCACTCCATGCAGAAGGATGTGCATGTGCAAAGACACAATGAGGAATAACATGGAATTGTGAATTTTTCAACACAGAGAGTTGAAATATGTGGTCAGTAGGGAATGGGAGGGGTGTAAGAAGGGCAGCTGTAACATTCCATGAATCTATGAATGTATGAATGTGAAGGAACAAGCAGCTTTGTGCATGCTTCCACTTCACTGCTTAAGCAATGTGGACTTCTCTGTGAACTGATCTGATAGATAAATAGTTTTAGTGGGGGAAAGCATTTAGTTATCATCTAATAATGTTGATGGACGAGTGATATGATTATGGTTAATGTATACTGAGTTCTTACTAAGTGACAAGCAATTGACATGTATTATTTTTAAGCAACCTCATGAGGTAGAGACTATTATTAATCCCCATGTCACAGATGAGAACATAGGTGCTCAAAGGGGATACAGGATTTGCCCGAAGTAAGTGGCAAAGCTGGCTTGTGGCATCCAGTCTCTAAAAAGCCATCAGTGATCTTTACCCACTGATAGTCCCACCTATGCATAATCTACTCCCATAATAAAATCAGAGCTGGTCTATTCATCCTATGAAATACAGTGGAAGTGATGGTGTATGACTTCAGAGGTTAGATCACAAGTGACATTGCTGCTTCAATCCTTATCTTTTGAATTCCCCACTTTGGGTCAAGCCAGCTCCCATTCTGTGAAGACACTCAAACAACCCTCTACAGAGGTCTAGCAAAAAGGAACTGAGGTCTCTCACAAAGAGCCAACACCAACCAAGTGAGCCAACTTGGAAGCGGGTTCTTCAGCCCCAGACAAGCCTTTAGATGGCTTCAACTCCAGCCACATGTGACAGCCACTTCAGGAAAGACCACAGCCAAAAGTGCCCTGCCAATTCCCATCAGCATTTCTGACCACAGAAACTACAGGAGATAATCTAATATTATTGTGGTGTTGAGCCACTAAATTTGGGGGTAATTTGTAATGTAGAACAGATAACTGAGATTAAAATTCAGATTTGCCTGACTAGAGAACCACATCACTTAATCACTTTATTCTTACTACCTCTGAAAGATGGCTTATCTTATTGGGTGTGACCCAAACTGCAGACCCTGGAGGCAGATATAAAATCCAGGAGAGGATGTGAGTTATAAGATATTGTACAAGAGTCTAAGATTCTAAACATCCTCAATATGCCCAGATAGAAAGCAAATCCAAATAAAAGATTATTCTTCTAATTTCCCATGGCAGTTAATTTTTAAATGGCTTGAGGGACCATCTCGAGAATATAAATTTTTACTGAAGTAGATGAAAGCTTTATATGTCTGCTTATATAATTTTACCTTTAAAATTTGCTTTACTTATCTAAAATTATATATTATATAACAATAATGCACAAGTTTAAAAATATTTTCCCCTCTCTAAGATCATAACTCATTTTATTCATACTTTCCATATACGTCTTTTATATCCTTGCTTCACATATCCATGGACCAACAGCAATGACATCCCCTGAGAGTTTGTTAGAAAGGTAGCATTTCAAGCTCTACCTCAGAGCTACTGAATCAAAATATGCATTTTAACAAGATTTCCAGATGGTTGGTATGCATGTTAAAGTTTCAGATGCACCAATCTACATAAGAGTCTTGTAATCACAAACATCACAGTTTTCCAGAATACATAATCTTCAATTCCATGTAAGTTGCTTGCAATGGAGCATACTTTGAAGCTCTGGATGATACTATGACAGACCCTGCTGATTGGTCTCCCAATAGCCATGCTTCTTTACCTTGATTTACAGAACTCTAATTTTCTTTGAGTAGAACAATGTGCCCAAGTAGAAATACTCAGCTTCCCAGACTCTTTTGCAGGTAGGATTACCATGTAACACAGTTTAACTTCTGACCAGTGAGAGGTAAGCAAAAGTTGCTTGGCGGGGCTTTCAGGAAAATTCTTCATACAAGGGGTATTCAGATTGCATGTACCTTTTGGTCTTTTGCCTCTGACTCTAATTCTTTCTTTAATTTCTGCCTGGAAGTTGAAAGGTAGAATCTTCTTTTAATCATAAGGAATAAAACCACACAATGAGGAAAGTAGAAGAGAAAGTGAAAAGCAGCTTGTGTTCCTAATGGGATTGTAGTATTGCCATACCAGACTTAGACTACTTATGTCCCAACTTCTTGTTCTGTGAAAAGAATTCAATTTTTAAAATGAAGCCATTGTAGTTAGGCTTCTATGAGATGCATCTGAACACAAGTTGAACAAGCCACAAGTACACATCCATGTAGCAGCAGGACAGTATTATTTTTCATTTCTTGATAGATGTATATTTCCCTGATTGCCAAAATTTAACCACTTACTATCTACTTTTAAAAGTAATTTTAAAAAGACCTATTTACAGAATGTATCACAACTGTGTGGTCAAATACCCAATAATAATGACTAAATCGATTTTCTTTCTTTGTTTTTAACTGAGTACATCAGGTAACCTCTGTAAGCAGATAAAATTAGTGTTGACAAAGTGCTTGCCCAAATAGTACTTTGTTTTCTAAAATTAAATAACCGAAATAGGGTCTTAAAAAGAAAGACTTAGTAAAATAGCAAATGTAAGATACTTCCTCTTTCTGATAATCCTTAACTTCTATTAAGACACTTATAGGCATCAGAGGCTAAGTACAGAGTCAACAGTAAGGGAGCTGACCTGAGATGGCTTCTCTTCTAGACAGGGTGATATCTCTGAAGTCAGGATTTAAAGGTAGATAAGGAATGAAAACACACTCTTGGAGTTTGGGATAAGAATTCTGATGCAGGGGCAGTAGCAGTAGGCTTCTACTTTTCTAGAAAAGCGGCCAAATTCACTTTGGGGCACCAACAGTTTTATATATGCTTTGGGGGAACAATAGAGAAGGGACTGTAACCACATTGTGGCATAAACAGAACTACGCAGAAAGTCATTTGAAGAATGAGAGACTCCTCCCAGAAACTTTGGGTTCTGGACTCCCAGAGTTGTATGAGATGAGACTGGTAATTATTTTTTAATTTAATTTTTATTTTAAAGATGTGGGGTACAATTCAGGGTTAGGTATACAAATGCTCATTATGCCTGTACCATTTTTGATGAAGTGTGGCCCCCTCCACTCCTGCCAGATTTCCACTACTGCCAATCCCGCCCCCACCCTTTCCTGGCAGTCTCCCACTACAGCTAATTCTTTTCTTATAGTATTACAATAATTACTCAAGATCTGCTAATTATTTATTTGAGTGTTAATAGACAGGTTGACTCTACATTGGAGGATCTGGGAAGGACTGGGGTTGCAGCTGTGAAATCACCTAGCACACGTGTCTGGCATATGGTAGACACCCCAGGATTGTCAAATGTGAATCTGTTCATTTGGTCTATATCTGGAGTGTCAGTGTAAAACAAAAGCTTATCCAGAATATAAGTCAAAACAACACTTTTGTCAGGCCAAATTGTTCTGTATAAAACTCCAGAATTTGAACTAAAGATTCTGAATGAACAACCCTATATAGACCATCTGCTTTGTGACAAGCACTGTGCTGGAACTTTTACATGCACTTTTGCTTGCTCCCACCCTGCCTCCTCTCCATTTGCTCATCTGGTCAAAACAGAAGCCCCTTGAGGCTTCTACCCAGTCCTCCTGTAATGATCACAGCCTGGGAAGTTCTGCCCCAGTGGAGGAGTGACCAGCAAGCCCTGAACCTGAGTTTCATTGTCTCACCCTCACAAGACGTCTGGGTAAGAAGGAGTTTTTTTCTTATCTGTGGTGATTTGCACTTCTACTCAAGAACAATATTTATGCTTAAAACAATTAATGTCCTCCATTTAGTCTTTATCTTTCCACTCAAAGAGCTTTAGCATATTAATCTCACCCGACTTGACATCTCATTTAAGGGAGAGGGTGGGAAGAAGTTTTGTAGTGGAGAAATTGAAATTAAAAGGGACTAATCCCAAATTATAGTTATGTATTACAGTTTTCAATTTTTAAACATGTGCTAGATCAATGTTTCTCAAATTTGAGAACTATATTAACCTTTTAAAGGTTAATAGCAACTAGAGGAAATGGATGTCTCCAAGTGGGAGAATGGCCATCAGCCTACCCCAGGGAGTGTCTGACATTTGAGGATGCAAATTGGGCTTAAAGCATGTGCAAAACATGCTTTACAAAGGTCCCAAATTATATTCACTCACTTCAGTGGGAGAAATACTATTGTATGAAACAAAAGTCTTATTCTACAAGCAAAGTTTTTCAATGTGAATTATCCCTACAAATAATCTTTTTACAACAGGTGAGATGATTTTTTGTATATCTTTAAAATGAAAACTCAACATTTAAAATTCCTCTCAAAAATTTCTAAACCCTTGAGAATGCAGTCAAGCCTACCCCTCTCAGTTTGAGAAAAACTACACCAACCACAACTTTTTTTTTATATAAAACCATTCCTAATGTATATGGGGGTCTTTGGAGAACTTGACAGTGTAAAACGCCATGCCTATATCATTCTGTGTAGATTTAAAAAGGAAAAACTCATCATGTAATGTTTTCAGTTGGTTCATGTAAGGTATAATTGGTCTGTATTCCATTTGTCTGGATTTGCTGGGTGTGTGAATGGCTTATTTCATAAGTGCAGACCAGCTCTTCAGCTTTATTTTATACATGCTTTAAGCCCAACTTGCATTCTCAAGTGTCAGATGCTCTCTGCGGTAGGCTGATGGCCATTCTTCCACCTGGAGACATCCATTTCCTCTAGTTGCTAGCAGCTGCAGTAACTTCAAGGCCTTGGAAGAGTTTAGTCCTCTGAGGCTGCTGGTTGCCCAGAAATCCAAGTCATACTTTTGTGGTATCTTGTTGTTTGCCATATGGTGTCTCAAAGGGCCTGGGATCATTTTCTGCAGGCATTCAATGGAGTTACGTTACAGTGCTCAGGGTCTAAAAGAGGCACACAAGAAACACAGTACTACTGGAGGACCTTCTTAAGCACCATATGGAAAGGGTACAAACCATGGGAAGGCTTGCATTAACCCACTAAGGGGCAAAGCAAGGAGACAACTGGCTGGGCCTCCTGACAAACACTGGAGGACGCATAGTAAGATTGTTCTGGAATGTTGAACAAAATTTTAAGGTGATAATTATTAACAGTCCCATTTATAGTCCTGGATCTTCCAAAGACCTCAGAAGGGAAGGCACTGCGTCCTAGAAACCAAAGAGGCCAGGAGACAATGGACCAGACAGGAGCTTTAATTAGGAACTTACTTACAGGGAAGGTGGTCCAGGAGCAGTGACTGGACAGGAAAAACCACTTCTGATGATAAATGGTACACAGGTTATATAGCATTTTACATAAGGCAGATTATTGGATTAAGCATAAAAAGAGGAGGGTTTCTAGTGTACAACGTAGTATAAGCAGTCACTCATATACATGTCACATGTACACAGAAGGGCTGTGATTTCTCTCTAGGGGTAGGGTTTTTAGTATTATAATGATTTAAAGATGAGCTAAAGATAACCAGAGGTGATAGGCATTGATCCAGACGTGCCCCATCTGGTCTGAACCAGCTGTGGGAGGAAGGAGGCTGACTCCTCAAGGCAGGGTATGTAAGAACATTCACTCTGCAGTGCTGCAGGTTGTGGTCAGTAGGTGCAGAGAACGCATCATCCATGGCATCAGTGTGACCTCCGTGCCCAGGCCAGAGCCTGAGGGTGAGGGGACACCCTGGGTTAGCCACCCCCAGGACCCTTCCTCAGGCCTCAACCCCCTGCTTGGGGCCATATCCAGGGTGTCCTTGTGTTGTCACTGAGTGTGTGTGTCTCCCTGCATCCATTTGGGCCCTATAAAAATGATTACTTAAAAAATACTGATCATTAAAAGTATCAAAGAACATTTATATACTATTTTATTATTGGAAGGAGCAGTGTCAAATTTTTGGCATCTTTCAGTGATAAGATGACAAAAGATTTTCTTCCTGTTTCTCTACATATTTCTGTACTTTCCAAATGAGCTATAATGATGTAAGAGTAGACATTCAGACTCAGCTGACTGGCTGCACTATCTATACCTACATGGCCTTGGGCAAATGACTAATCTCACTCTACTTCCATTTCTTTCTTTAAAATGGGGACAATATTAATAATATCTGCTTTCATAAGGCTGTTGTGAGGATGAAATAAGGCAATACAAGTAAAGGTTTAGACGGTGACTGGCACATGGTAGCTGCACCCAAATTTAAGCTATTCTTACTATTATACGGCTTAACAGACAGCTCTTTTTTCCTGTCTTGGTGATACATGAAACATGGTTGCATCTATATATCTATGTGTTCTTTTGTATTGGGAGAGTAATTATTTCCCACTCTTATATGTCCTTTTATGTGATGGGATGGCATTTAGTCCTAAGGTTTCTGGCCTGTCTCTACACCTCTCTTACTCCTCAAGTACAGATAGGTGCCTCCCCAGCTGAGGAGCAGGGTAGAAGCTGGGCTGTAGAGACCCACCCTTAGCACTGAGTTATCTATAAGGAATTTCCACTCCACTTGGCCCTGCCCTGTGGGGAATGGTGACGACTACTGTGTGAAGGATTTGAGTTAAATCCAGAGGAGTGGTGGTGGACTTTGGGGGAATTTGCAGCGACCCTGAAGAAATAGAAAAGGAGTGAGATTAATTGGGGTAGCAAATAACTGTCTCAGATGGAAGATTTAGGTGGGGCCAGGTTATGCAGATTTTTGACTGTGGTGATTTGATACAGTCAGTCTGGACAGCTGTGCAGTTAGCTTTTAATTGTTGCAGCCTAGGCCCGAGGCTCTATCCCTTGGGCCATGTGGTGTTTTGAACTTGCTGGTTACTGCTGTTTTTGAAGGCTTTATCCACAGGACAGTGGCTATCTTTATGGAGGCAGACCGAGCAAATGCATGAGTTCCACAGTTGCCTTCAGAAGAGAGTTGCTGTCCTCAGCAAAGATTCTATCCCCGGGTGGTGGCTTTACTGGGCAGGCTGCCACTTGTCCTTGGATTACACAGGCATACATGCTCTGGTCTCCTGGGTTTCTCAACAGATACCAGTGGACCTCAGAGGGCTTAACAGTTTAAGAAGCTAAGGCAGTAATCCAATTACAGGGAAAAAAGTCTTCAAACATACTTTTAAAGCAAACTTTTAAAGCTTTTTCTGCTTTAAAATGCAATGCAACTGAAGGGTGTGTGTGTGTATGTGTGTGTGTGCTGCAGAGGGTTTCAATCAGGAGTGCCAGGCCTTACTAGGAAGCACTAATTGTGCTGCCTCAGTTTTATTCTGCCTCCAGGGCCAAGGAGTGAGTTGTAAAGGAGACAACTTTAAAGTCACAGGACTTATCCACAGATTTTAGAATCACACCCCACTGTGTGATCTCAATATGGCCCAGATGAGAATACAGAGTTTTAGGTCTAATGAATGACCTGGCAGCAAGAGGTAGTAGAAACAGCCTCTATAACCAAGGATAGAAAAGACCAGCTCACAGAAGAACATGAATGTTATGTAACTTGTCCTACATTCAGCTCAGTATTGGGGTGCTAGAGAGGGCAGATGGGAGCTCCAATGGAAAACTATGTAACTATGTCACATCTAGACGAGCACATACATGCCCTGCATGGTTATCTGATTCTGATTCTCTGAGAGCTATTTTACAACTCTGTAAGTTGAAAAATAACTGATAGCAATAAAAAAAATTCTGGTCTATAGACATGAAAACGAATGTTTTTGGTACAGGAACAATACTCACTCCATTAGCCTCCCACCTCCCTGCCCCCAAGTAGAAACCAGTTTTTCACCATATGCACATTCATTTTAGCATTTCTTATTCCATAAAAATTTGTGTTTCTTTGATGTCTCCTTTGAACCCAGTTGCCTGGTTTCTCCATGTAATTAATGAATTAAATAAAATCTTTAACATGTATTTGTTTTATGTCTATATGAGAGTCATGATTTTGCTTCCTTTGAAAATATCTTTTTATATCATGGTATTAGAATCATGGGATTCAAAGGGGAAATGAAAATTTACAAAGTTTTGAGTATACTGGATGGGAAATAAAGGCACCTCAAATAATGCTGGGGATGTCATAGTGTCAACTCTCAAGATTTTGTTCAAAGCAGCAATATCTTTCTTTCTTTTTTTTTTTTTTTTTTTGAGTTGGAGTCTCACTCTGTTGCCCAGACTGGAGTGCAGTGGCCGCTCCCGGCCACCGCAGCCTCGACCTGCTGGGCTCCGGCGATCCTTCCGCCTCAGCCTTCCAAGTAGCCGGAATTACAGGCATGCACTACCACACCCGGCTGATTTTTTGATTTATTGTAGAGATGAGGTCTTGCTGCCCAGGCGGGTCTCGAACCTGCGGGCTCAGGCAATCCACTCACCTCAGCCTCCCAAAGGCACGGGATTACAGGCTGAGCCACCGAGCCCGGCAGCAGCAATATCTTAAATGTTCTTCTTTAAGAGGAGACAATATGCCTAGGAGGATTTCTCTCCCAATCTTGAAAATTCGTGGTTCCCAAAAAAACTCTTGCCAAGAGATATTTCTCAATTAATTTTAATCTCATGGGTCATGACCTGTGAGCAAGTGGAATAAACTCTGGCATGCTGGTGCAGTTCAAACCAAGAAGGTATCCTCCTTCTCTCAATGCTGCCGAATCTCTCCTATGGTCTTTGCCAACTCTCTTTGGTTTAGACTAAGTACTGAGTTCTGGGAATATAATTTTGTTCTGGGATAACTGCCATAGGGACTGGGGATGGAGTGATTTTCTAAATTTGGCAGATGTGGGGCCAGTGCTATAATAATCTTGTGTGCCCTACTAATTAACTGCTTGGACTTTTCTCCAGGGTAGTTAATGAAAGATTTAACTTTCAGTAATATCACTTCTTAAGGACTACACGAATTCTGGTAAGGCACAGCTTAAACTACAGCTGCTGAAAGAATCTCGTTACCCAAGATGGAGAATCCTTCTATCAAAACTGAAAAAGATAAGAAATTTGGAAGGAAAAAATTAAACTATAATGTCTTTGAACTTTAACACCAAAGCCAAGAGAAACTGATTCCATAAATTTTTTTTTGGAGTTAGAGTCTCACTCTGTTACTCAGGCTAGAGCGCAGTGGCACACTCATGACCCACCATAGGCTTGATATCTCCTGGGCTTAGGTATTTCTTCCTCAGCCTACCAAGTAGTTGGGACTATGGGTCCTTGCCACCACATCCGGCTAATTATTTGATTTTTTGTAGAGATGAGGTCTCTGTTACCTGAGCTCATCTCGAACTCAAGCAATCCTCTCATCTTGGCTTCCCAAAGAGCTGGGATTACAGGCATGAGCCACCATGCCCGGCCTGATTCTGTACTTTTAATTCCTTTGGACCATAAAGTATTTAGAGTCACCTTATAAGTGGGCTTGGTTGCTCTTGTGAACTCTTAATGGAAGAGAGTTTATATTTGTATTTCTATGTTGACCATTTTCTGTTATACTATATTAATGTCATTATCATGATGAATCCCTAATAGATTATGCTGTCCAATGACACTGCTCAGGATTTGTGATGAGAAACAGAATACGTAGCCAACTTTTAGAATTGAATAGAAAGTTACCTTGGGCTTAATTTACCTACTGTACTGTTTTGATGCATTTATGAGCCTTCTGGGGGCAAAATCAAAACTGGCCACTAGTGGTCCCAGGATGACATTCAAAGGGGGGAAGTGATGGCATTGGAGAAGCACTCATGAGGTGAGAGCACGATTGTACCGACAGCCTGCTGATATTTTCCCTCAAGGGAGTGGCTAGTCCAGGATTAAGGTTAACAGGATACACGAACTAAAGTATATGTTTGAGAAACACTCATGACATTTCCTTCCGTGCGAGGGACATTCATTAGGTAACGCTCTATCCTCCTCCTTCAGTTAGCAAACCCATGAGTTTGGAAGGAGAAACGGGGCAAACAAAGCATTAACTCTTCATTTCCTCTTCCTTTTGAGAGTAATCTGCCCTAGAGAATATGTGCCCCCTTCTCCTGTGCATGCCCCCTGTCCAGCACTGTTGGGAGAGGGGTCTATCTAATTCAGTTTCCAATATCAGGAAGCTAGTTTGTAGATATAAGCCCCCTTCTCTGACATACTACCGATAAAACTGATATTTGGATCTTACATCTGTTCTTCTGATATTATTTTGCAATTCAAGAAGAGGGTTATCATTTTCAGGCTTCCCTCAAGTCCCGACATGTGCATTATTATTTTTAATAGTAAAATATATTTTATTTACAATTATCTCTTAATCATTTAAAATAAATTAATCACATTTCTAATCAATTTCATATATCCAAAATTAATCCTAGCACCAATACGTATACACACACACACACACACACACACACACACACACACACACACATCATACAATCTTACGTTTTCAATATTTGAATGAGAACTAATTTACCTAGGGAGATATTTGAATAATTTATTCAAGAAAGGTAACAACTTTGTGAAAATAATAAACCTTGTCTAAGGTTGCCAGGATAGGGATTTAAGCTAAATTGTTCTAAATTATAGCAATTCTGTTAGAGTCTTGGTCTACAAAGATATCATTCACCAAATAGCCTCTCCTATAGCAGCAAACAAAAATTTGAACATGTACATACAATCACACAAGTGCATGGATAAAAAAGCTCACAGTTACAGATTCAGAACACTCACTAATTTTCAGATCCTGTTTTCTCTATGAATTTTGTTTCTTTCAGCTATTTGCTCTACTTTTATGCATTTTTTCACATCTTTGAAGGGTATATACATTTAAAAATATACCTATGCACACACACGTATAATATATATGTGTAACTATAAATATATATTTATATGTATATATTTACTTATATATACACATAGAACATATTCATATCTTTCTTTTTTTCTTTACACTTAATTGTTTGATTTTACTTTTATATCAGGTAGTTGAATATATATTCCTTTGTCATCAGAAAAGAAATACATGTATAAACTCTTCAAGTATTATCCATGTGGAAAACAGTAGCCTAAGGGAAGGAGGATCCTTTCAACAATGCACAGTAAAAATCGTAGTTATCCAGATCTCCAAATAAGTCTGAGATCCATGCATCTTGGGTTCCATCAGTCTGGGCTCACCATGAAGGTAGCACATGGATTTACTGGCTCTGACCTCTCTTCTCTACTGTGGGATTTCTAGATGTCTCCAAGTCCCTGGGGAGCCTCTGGGATGTTTGCACACAGTCACCACCCGATGTACCCACGTTAGAACTCCACGCAGCAAGCCTCTTGCACAGATCTGCAGACGGCAGCAGTGTAGAGGAGTCCAAGAGGACAGGGAGAAAATGGACCATAATTTCTCAGAGATGCTCTCTTCTCATTCAGTCACCACTTTACTGTGTCACCTTCTCTTGGAAATGTTTCTTTTTTTCTTTTCTTTTCTTTCCTTCTTCTTTTTTTTTTTTGGAATGTTTCCTTCTCAAGGAGACTGCAGTTCCTTTTCACAGGCCTTCTTGTTGAGATCACGTAGCTATGAGTCCTGGGCCAGGCTCAGCTTGGGTTCAAGCTAAGTCCCCTATTACAGTTTCTAAATGACTGAGTTTCAAATAGTTAAACATTTATTCTTTGAAGTGCAAAACAAAAATCACAACTGGATAGAAATAGAGTCACTTTTCTTAATGCTTTAAATGATATAATCTGAACAAGTTGAACTTTCCTTCATGGCTCAGGGTTAACATTCAGAATTTGATTGCTGGCACTGTTCTATAATACAGCTATTTCCTGCCATTGAGTTCTGTAACTATTTGCTGCCACTCCTAATCTGCTATCCTGCCAGGGATCCTCTGCCTTTTATTCATGGTTATAGTGTCTTGTTGTAGTCAAAGTCCTTGTGAATTAGTCAATGTCCATGTGAATTAGAAACTAGAAAAGAAATATTGATAAACTTGGTGTAAACAAGAGTAAATGGGCTCTGTTGAGACTTATTGGAGTTTTCCCACAAATACAATGTATGACCTCAAGTGAATTTGAGGGTATTTATTTTGTCTGCTTTGATGCCTTTGTTATTTGGTTCTTGGGTTTTAGTTGAATCTTCAACCTGTGACTATGCATCCTGATTTTTCCATGACAGTTCTAATGTCTTGGAGTAATTTAGTAATAGTACTCTCTTTCATTCTCAAACATGTTCCAAATTGGATAATAGATTAAGTGGTCACCCTACAGATGAATGATAGCATAAACATGATTAAAAATTGTACTATCTTCTTCTCTAAGTGATCTATATATCAAGAGTATACTCAAGTTCATAAAAAATTGAAAGAAAACATGAATATGTGCAGCAGAGCTCTATTCTAAAGATGTCTAGATTTGTCTGTCCAACAGAAAACTGAGATGGAAGGAGGAAAACGAATATTAAGCAACTACTATTCACCTTGAACTATGCTATACACATTCACATTTATCAAATTTATTTAATTCTCAAAATAGATATAATTCCTTTTTATGTGAAAGAATCAAGTCTCCAAAAATTACCTCACAAGCCTCAGGGTTGACAGACGAAAAAAAGAGAAATGGTTTTGTACTACAGATGAACATATGTCACATTATTTTATTCCATTTTCTAGCCATAACGTTTGTCATTATATAGTCAGTTGGCGAACCTCTTCCTCATAAGATTATAGCGTTGTACTCACACTTGCTTAAGAGGCAGAGATAGGATAAAAATTTTATCCTTAATTTTGTTCTGAAATATTTGGAAAGCCTTGGTTTGGAGGAAGTGCTGAATGTTACTTTATAGCTTCAGATAATTATAAAGACTATCCAACTAATTACTGTTCTAGTTTCTGAACATTTTGTGGCTTTGAAGAACATTTTCAAGCATGTAATGAGTCAAAGGAATGGAAAATCAAGAGGGAAAATGTGACTTTAACCAATCTGGGTGTGTCTGAGAATGCAAGCCTTTATTTTAACAAATGAAAGTTTAGAGCACAAAATAATAGGAGTTTTCCATACATTGGGGCTTAAGTCTCCCATTTTGGTCTTTGTATATATTTTTTTCTCTATGTTATTTCATTTTTGTTTTCTTTTTTCTGCCTTTCTGTAGGTTGTATGTACATTTTTTGGAATTCCATTTTTATGTATCTAGGATTTTTAGTTTATCTCTTTCTATAAATGTTTTTTAGTGGTTATTCTAGTGATTATATTATACCTACATAAATTATCACAGTCTACCGGTGTCAAAATTTTACCAGTTCAAGTGAAACTGTACCCCCTTTAAATCCCTTTACTTGCTTTTATTTATAATTATCTTAAACATTTCCTCTGCATTCATTGAGAAGCATATTGTTAAATTAAGTTTGACCTAAAGCTATCTCTTTATATGTTTTAAGTCCTTCCTAAAGATTACTGGGTACATAAACTGTAACCCAACTTAATATGTAAACATACTGTAAGGTACCCTTGTAACAAATAATCAGGTCTCAGCCAATCATAGCAGCTGAATTTCAGCCAACCACAGGCAGCCAACTGTTCAAACCTTGTTCAGATAAGGCAAACACCCAGCTGTAACCAATCCAGCTGTTTCTGTATGTCACTTTTCTTTATCTGACCACGTGACATTTCTAGAATCACTTGGAACCTGTTCTGGTTCTGGGGACTAATTCATGGGTTGTTCTTTGCTCAATTAAATTCTGCTAAATGTAATTTGCTAAAGTTTTTCTTTATAATAAACAATGTTATAAGTTTTGTTTCAGTTATCAACATAATTTAAAAACTCAAAGGATAAAGTGTATTTTATTTCCTCATAGTTTTACTCTTGCTTTTGTTCTTTCTTCCTTTCTGATGTTCCAAGATTTCATCCTTTATCATTCCTTTATGGTTCAAAAACTTCTTTTTTTTTTTTTTTTTGAGTTGGAGTCTCACTCTGTCGCCCAGACTGGAGTGCAGTGGCCGCTCCCGGCCACCGCAGCCTCGACCTGCCGGGCTCCGGCGATCCTTCCGCCTCAGCCTTCCAGGTAGCCGGAATTACAGGCACGCGCTACCACGCCCGGCTGATTTTTTGTTATTGTAGAGATGAGGTCTCGCTGCCCAAGCGGGTCTCGAACCCGCCAGCTCAGGCAATCCACTCATCTCAGCCTCCCAAAGGCACAGGATTACAGGCTGAGCCACCGAGCCCGGCTCAAAAACTTCTTTTTAGTCAGTTATTTAAGGCAGAGGTTTCCAACCCCTGGGTCACAAACCAGTACCAGTTCATGGTCTGTTAGGAACCAGGCCACATAGCAGGAGGTGAATGGCTTGCAAGCAAATAAAACTTCATCTTTATTTATAGCGATTTCTCATCACTGGCATTACTGCCTAAGCTTTGCCTCCTGTCAGATCAGCACTGAAAAACCTGCTTCCACTTCCAATATCCTATCTTTGTGAAGCAGGGTTTTCTGCAGTGAAAGCAACCAAGTTGAGATTACAGAGTAAAGTGGACATAAGCAATACGCTTTGGGTGACACTGTCTCCAATTACCCACAGATGGGACCAGCTAGTTGCAGGAAAACGAGTTCAGGGTTCCCACTGATTCTACATTATTTTATTATATATTACAATGTAATAATAATATAAATAAAGTGCACAATATATGTAATGCGCTTGAATCATTCCAAACCCCCCATCCCCATGGAAAAATTGTCTTCCATGAAGCCAGTCCCTAATGCCAAAAAGGTTGGAGACCACTAATTTAAGGGTAAATCTGCTGCTGATAAATTCTCTGTTCTCCTTCATCTGAGAATGTCTTGATTTCTCCTTCATTTCTGAAATATATTTTTGTTGAGCACAAGAGTATAAGTTGATAGTTGTCTGGTATTTTAAAAATCTAGCCATTTCCTTCTGACCTCCAGGGTTTCTGACGAAAACTTTGAGTCAAGTTGTTTTTCTCTTATGGTGGGATATCATTCATCGGCTATTTTCAAGACTTTTCTGTCTTTGATTTTTAGAACTTTGAATTTTGATGTGTGTTTTGTTAGGGATTTACTTAGGTTTATCCCATTTTGAATCAGGCAGCTTCTTTACTTTTAGGCCTATACTTCTTGCCAAATTTGGGGTTTTTCCAGCTATTGTTTCTTTGAATTTTTCTCTTTAAATTTCTATCATTTCTACTCTCCTTCTAGGACTTCAATAACATGGATATTAGATCTTTCTAATGAATCCATTAGTACCTTAGGCTCTGTTCATTTTTTTTCCAGCCTATTTTCTGTCTGTTCACATTAGATAATCCCCACTGTTCTTTCTTTAAGTTCACTGATTTTTCCCCCCCTCATTATTGTGCTGTTGAGGTCATCTATTGAATTTTTTATTTTTATTATTATATTTTTCAGTTGTAAAATTTCCATTTGGTTCTTCTTTATATCTTCTCTTTTTTGCTGAGACTTTCTATTTTTTCAATTTGTTTCAGGTGTGTTTGTAAATCTTGCCAAAGCAATTTTATGACAACTGTTTTAAAGTTCTTATCAGATAATTCTAACAGTGTTTGTGTCATTTCACTGTTAGCATCTGCTGTGGCTTGAATTTGTCCTCCAAAGTTCATGTGTTGAAAACTTGATCCTAAGAGAACAGTGTTGGAAGGTAAAACCTTTAAAAGGTGATTAGGTCATGAGAGCTCTGCCCTCACAAACGGATTAATGCCATTGTTGTAGGTGTGGCAATAATGGGAGGGGATACCTTACAAAAGGACAAGCTCAGCCTCCTCTCACTTGCCCCCCGCCATTTCCCCTTTTTTCATTCTCACCCTCTCTTTGCCCTTATGCTATGAGATGATGCAGCAAGAAGGCCCTCACCAGATGCTAGCCCCTCCATCTTGGACTTCCCAGCCTCCAGGAAAATGAGTCAATAAATTTCTACTTATAAATTACCTAGTCGCAGCCGGGCTCGGTGGCTCAGCCTGTCATCACACCTTTGGGAGGCTGAGGTGAGTGGATTGCCTGAGCCCGCGGGTTCGAGACCCACCTGGGCTGCAAGACCTCATCTCTACAATAAATCAAAAAGTCAGCCGGGCGTGGTAGCGCACGCCTGTAATTCCAGCTACTCAGAAGGCTGAGGCGGAAGGATCTCCAGAGCCCAGCAAGCGAGGTTGCGGTGGCTGGGAGCAGCTACTGTACTCCAGTCTGAGCGAATGAGTGAGACTCCATCTCAAAATAAATAAATAAACAAATAAATAAATAACCTAGTCTATGATATTCTGTTATAATAACACAAAATGGACGAAGATATTATCTGTTTATTGTCTTTTCTCATTCAAGTTGATATTTTTCTGTTTTTTAAAATCATGAGTGATTTTTAAAAATATTCTGGACATTTTTTGTATCATAACACTCTGGATCTTATTTTAATCTTCTGTTTTAGCAGACTTTCTCTGAAACCACACTAGCAGGGAAAAAAGGGTGCTGCCCTGATATTGCCAGGTGGGGGCAGAAGTCTAGGTTCCCAATTTAGCTTTCATTGACACCATCAAGAGGAGAGAGAACACATCATTACAGTTGGAAAAATGTGGAAATATAGGCTTTCACTTGGCTTTCACTGATAGGAGTGGAGGCAGGGTTACAGTTTTCTTCATAATGTTTGGTTGGAGTTGGGTGATTATTGTCAAAAATTTACTTTCTTCCTAGACTGACCCTTTTCAAATGTTCTTGTTTTTTTGTTTGTTTGTTTGTTTGTTTGTTTTTGTCTGTGTCTGTTGAAGTTTTGGATTTTAGGCTTCTCCAGTACTCAGTCCAGAATATTTAAGGTAAAAACAAAAACAAAAACAAGCTAGAGACTTCAATGCCACATTGTTTTTAAGATTTCAAAGTCTCTAACTAATCTGTATTTTTGTTTCCATCTTTGAGAGTGGTTTTTTTGGTTTTGTTTTGTTTTTGAGTTGGAGTCTCACTCGGTTGCCCAGACTGGAGTGCAGTGGCCGCTCCCGGCCACCGCAGCCTCGCCTGCTGGGCTCCAGCGATCCTTCCGCCTCAGCCTTCCGAGTAGTCGGAATTACAGGCATGCGCTACCACGCCCGGCTGATTTTTTGATTTATTGTAGAGATGAGGTCTCGCTGCCCGGACAGGTCTCAAACCCACGGGCTCAGGCAATCCACTCACCTTGGCCTCCCAAAGGCGTGGGGTTACAGGCTGAGCCACCGAGCCCGGCGAGAGTGTTTTTATCTTTGTTTTTATATATAATGCCCAGGGATTTTAGCTGTATGTAAAAGAAGGAATAGGGAGAGATGCATCTACTTTATCTTCCAGTCATAATCATTTAGCCCTCTTGATTCACTCTCAGGATCCAAATAATTTAAAATAACCATGAACAATAGAAGGTCCTATAACCAACCAATGGATATGTGAATCTCTGTGTTAACTGGTTCCACCTACTATTTATGTAAGTTTAAGTTATTTGTGACTACCAACCAATGTATTTGTGGATCTCTGTGTTAGCGGGCTCCACCTACTGTTTATAAATTAATAAGTTTATAACTTATTAATAAATTTAAATTTTTATTAATAATTTTAATTTATTTATAAATTTAAGTTATTTGTGGCTACAGATATAATTTTACATTGACTGGCTTACCTTGATATAATTTCTCTTTGTTGAAATTGTATTCTGCCAGATTACTCTTGGTCAAACTTCCTTCTTTTGTCAAATTATGTAACTGTTCAGTCCCTAGTCCCCAATCTTCTGAGTAAGCTTAAACGTTTTTTGGAATTGGTGAAATCGTTTCAGAAAAGTTTGCTTTGGGTTTAGAAGTGAAACTGCTTCCTCTAATCTCAAAGCTCCTTTTACATATGGAACTATTCCTTGGTGAGCAGGTATAGGCAAACCTACCCCCAAAGGCTGAGGGGGCTGAGAAGCCAAAGAAAGAGACTGATAGGTGGGTGACTCATACCTATAACCCCAGCACTTTTGAAGGTTGAGGTGGGGGTATCACTTGAGGCAAAATGATCAGCCCGGGCAACAAGGTGAGACCTCATCTCTACCAACAAACAAAACAAAACAAAACAAAAAAGAGGCTAACAGAACCAGTTTCTCAGAAAGAGACATTTTATAAGGACTCACAAACAGAAGTGATGCCTCTGGTGGCCAAGAGACAATACATACCCACACCTGCCCTCCAGAAAATATCCTTTATAGAGCAAACTTTTTTGGTAAAACATGTGCAGCTTGTCGTGTCTCAGATGCTCTCTGATTCTTTAGTGACACTCGTGACTACAGAAGTTAGAGAAGCATCTTTATGATGGGTTATCTAACTACAAGCATTGTTTCTTGACCAAATGATGCTGAACTTTTGATTGTCATGAAAATCTAGATGTCTCAATTTGTATATAAAATTCCCACTTTTAAATTTTTCTACTCTAGTGAGCTGTACTTCATATATAATAAAATTAATATATTTAAGTATGTAATTTGATGTTTTGATGAATGTATACAGCCATGAATTCACCACCACAATTAAGAGACAGAACATTTTCATTGCCTTCATAAGTTTTTTGATTCCTTCTTGCAGTCCATCCTTCCTTCTGTTCCATCCCTAAGCCACAATCTGTCTCTGTAACTATAAACTGGAATACTATACAAATGGAATCATACAGTGTGCACTTCTGGCCTCTTTCACTCAGTACAATGACCTTGAGATCCAATCATATTGTGTATATAATTATTTTTACTGCTGCAAATTGCTTTATTGGATGAATACACCTCAAGTTTATTCATTCCTGTAGGTAGACATTTGGGTTAACAATTATAAATAAAGTCGCAGGAAATTTTCATGCACAGATCTTTGTGGGAAAATATATTTTTGTTTATCTTTAATTCTCCCGATTTTTAAATATTGGTGAATATAATAAAAGAATTTTAACCCAAGTAGCCAATAATCAGTGGTCTAAACAAAATACATCTACACACCAGAACCAGCCTGTGGCTTGCTAGTTTGCCATGGACACTAAGGTTCTATGGTTTTCTCTTTGGAAACACATGTATTCAGTGTAGCTCTTTGGCTACCCTGGCCCTTTGAGACTTGGCCTCAGATTTTATATATTTACCATCCTGCAGTTAAGTAATGTGGAGGCCATGATAGGAAGCCATAATTTATGGCCTCAGTTGTGCTTCTCTGCCCAGAGACCTTTAGAAGGGGCAACAATAAGAGTTTAACCCTTCCCATAGCAAAGTTGGGCACTAGAGGTGATGAGAGGATATGCTGGCACATCTTCTCTGATGGACTAGAACTGGCAGAAGAGTCATCACGAGTCTACTTGAGGTGTTCCTATACTCCACCCGACAAGCAGAGTGGAAGTCAGGCAGGCATCTGTCATTTCTGCACGGGTGGTCCAGCTGCTGTCTTAGCTGCTTCAGGAAGCCTCCTGACAGGGCCTGGCAGTGTAATTCCCAGGAAGGCAAGAATACAGAGATTCTTTGTTCCCTTTGGCTTGAGAAGGAGGGAAAACAGAGGAACTGGTGTGGGAAATTAAGCCTTGTTTGTTTTTTAATATTTTCTATCAAAGGTAGAGGAAGGGGAAAAGAGGTCACTATTGGCTCTGGTAGGTAGCAGCATACTCTGTGATGGCTACAAAATAGGGAAACTTAGTAGAGGAAGGGCACTTTGGGCCAAGATAGGGAATGATAGCCTTATGAGACCTTCAGTCCTTTGCCAGAGGCACTGGCAGGCACATATCAGCAGTCGCGTAGGCACTGCTTGGCCATGTGAAGAGAGCTGGCCCTCAGAACACTGGCAGGGGGCATCACTGCAGGAGAGAGAGGAAATGGCAGACACAGGTGGTAGCCAAAAGCTCTGGTTTCAGGGAACATGTGGGACACCGCCTGCAGAATTCTTAAACAATTTGGGGTGAATTTGAAGGGACTGGGCTTCTGTAAAGCAAGTATGAATAGATCCAGCAATATACTGCTTTGTCATTGGTACTATGTCTCCTACATCTTAAAATTGAAATAGTTTTTTTTTATTTTAACAGTAGTACATGCTTGTAACAATTCCAGAAAGTTTAGAAAATTATGAATAAGAATATAAAAGTCACTAGAGTTTTCACTGTGTGGAGATAGCCACTGTTAACTTTTAAATAATAATTTCCTAGATTTTTAAATATCTGGGGGGAAATTAAACACACATATACATGCACACACACTCTCACATAGACACATAAACACATACATATACTGTATACACATACATATGTCTAATGATAAAGAGAAAATCTTATTCTACTTCTCTCCTTCTCAGGGCCAGGTGTTGGCTAGTGCCAAAGTTTCCCAGGCAAGAGAAGGACCAAAGAGCTATCGAGATGGTGATGGTCTGAGTGATCACCACCATGTCCCTTAAGCCCTCAATGAAGTCAGCAAAAACTCCCAAAAGACTTGCTGGGAATGACTTTATTGTGAAAGGATTGAGGTTTATGTCTGAGTTGTATGAGGTAAAACAGGACGAGTGTACAAGGACTCAGAAATGCTGAGGCAGATTTAAAAAATGAAGTAAACCTCAGGGGAGAGTGCTGAATTCTCAAAGACTTTGGAGTTGGTGTGAATTTAATCCAAGTTTCATCACTGCTAAAGCCAATTCAGCCCAGTGAAGACCTTAGCCACTATCTGGCTTTGTCTCTCTCCTCTCTTCTTCTTTCATACACATACACACACACACACACACACACACACACACAATTTTAAAAAATTGTTACACAAATTAGTGTGCAATGAGCTTTTTTTAAAAAAAGAAATTATACAAGTTGTGCGATGTACTTAAAACATTTTTTTCACTTAACAGCATGTTGTAAATAACTTTCTGTGTCAACAAAAACATACCCAGATTCTAGTTTTTTTTTTAATTGTCACCCAGGCTGGAGTGCAGTGGCACACTCACTCATGGCCACCCCAGTGTCGACCTGCTGGGCTCTGGCAATCCTTCCGCATCAGCCTTCCAAGTAGCTGGAGCTACAGGTGCACCAATTTTCAGTTGCCTGGGCTGGTCTTGAACCAGTGGGCTCAGGCAATCCACTTGCCTCGGCCTCCCAAAGTGCTTGGATTACAGGTTGAGCCACCAAGCCTGACCCAGATTCTGATTTTTAATAGCAGCATGATATTCTACTATATGAGTGAATCAAATATATTTAGCCACTCTTCCATGATTAAACATTTAAATTGTTTCAGTTTTTTACTATTGTAAACAATGCCACAATAAATGTTTTGCACATACAACTAATTTATATTTTCCTTGTAATTTTTAAGTGGAACTTCTGGGTCATATCGTATGTCCATTTTGAGGGTTTTGTGGTACATATTACCAAAGAGTGCTTCATAAAAATGGTAGCAATTATTCTTCTACCAATCCTGTATGGGAGCCTATTTTCTTATATGCTTGCTGTTGCTGAATATTATGATTCTTATATGTTTTTGACAATATGTTAGCCAAATTGTCATTCTGTTAGACAAGAAATTGTAGATCCTTTTAAAAAAAATTGTTTTACTTAACCGATTATAGCAATGGCCTATTTCTTCTTTTTGAATTGAATTACTGTAGAAATGTAAATTTCTTATCACATGCATTTTAAATACATTCTTCCAGCTTTTAAATTTCATTTTTGACATGGCTTATGGCAATATATATATATTTCTTTTTTAACATACTTTTTTTAATTTCATGGTTCTTTCCTTGGTGTTCTGCTATAAAGACTTTTATTCATACTAAGGGAATAAAATTATTCACCTAGCCAGTTGGTCTCAAACCATCTTTTCTTCTTATTTGAAATATCTGATTTATGACCATCTTATTCTAATCTCCACACTGGCGGGGACTGAGAAATGTAAGAAATACATATGGAACCTGCTTGTCCATGCTACTCTTTTAATATTGAAGTTTTATATTCGAGGAGATACATTTCACTCTGACACCACCATACTACTTGCTTGCTATTTTTATTATAACTTAGTAGTCTTGTATTATTTTGAGCATGCTACCCGCAACCTGTTTACTAAGCAACCAGAAGGTCATGTCTAATTTTTCTTCTGAAGACCAAATTGTTTTGTAACTTTATAAAATAAAAAAGACAAATTATTTTTCTCTATACTCAAACTCAACACAGAACAATTCTGTGACCAAATGTGTGTGTATAAAAATAAGTAATTTGAAATCAAAGCAGTTGGAAATTTAGGTTATTTTGAGTCTTAAAGAAATGTGATTATGGGAACTGAGGCTTGTAACAGGCAACTAGAACCTAGGCAACTGTAACCCTTGTTTCTCTGATTATAGAGTAGCCTTTTTCCTAATCTACATTGTTTTTTAAAATGCTGTATAAGACTAAAGGGCACCAGAAAAGGTGTATTTCCTCTTAACTTTTGATCTTCACTATAGATTGTTTAAGATGGAATGTTAAATATACTCTTTTAAGTTGTGGGAACAGGGGAGGAAAAACAATAACCCACAGTTAAACTGCTGTAACTCATAAATCTACCTTGTATGGAAAAGGTAATCATGCTAATTTTTTTTTTTTTGCCTATAAAAGTAAGACCTTTACGGTTTCAGAGCACTGATCTCATTTTTTCAGTCTCTGCTTCCCAGATGAACACTCTCCACCTTGCACTTGAGTCAATTACTTTAAACAGGATTCTGATCCTTTCAATTATTTCAGATTGGCATATTGGTAATCCAGGTTGGACTTGAAGTAGGCTTCTTCCACTAACTCCCACTGCTTCAACAACAGACCGGTACACTGCCACCAGCATAAACAGTTTATGTTCAACTGACTTTTGTTGGAGTCTTTGGGCCCAAGGTAAGGCCCCTCTCAGGTTTGAAATCTCCCTGGCTTAGAAGGAATTCAGACTGTATTCAAGCAATCTGATTCCGCACTTGATGGGGCTGGAATTGAAGTTCTACTTTGAAGGGATAAGGTAGGAGTTTTATTTGTTATTTCTCTAGAGATTCTGTTGTTTTCAAGTTTGTGATTTTTTGTTTCTTTGAGGTTAAGGTTTTGTTTGTCGTGATAAAGTTTGCAACCTTTTCTCTCATTCAAAATCTGGTTAAAGAGAAATTAGTTTCTCTTTGACAGGAGAAGGCAAATGCCAATGGCTTAAGAAAAATCATGATTTTTACTGGTCACGTTTCGTTCAGTTTGACACATTAAAATTCTTCTTTTGAGTGACCAAAATGTATTAAAAAACCATTTATGAGGATGTGATAAGTCTTGAAAACAAAGGACATTATTCTTCCAGGTCAAAATCAACTTAAGCAACTAAAGTCTTGTAAGAGTGTTGGAGCTTATCATTCATGACAAGAAATGGCCCCAGAGGGAACCCCCAAAGAACATACAGGGAAATGTGCTTAAACTGCTGGGCACATACAAGGGATGATCTCCCAGTGCTTTAAGCACCCAGAATTCCTGGCTTTTACCAAGGCATATAAAGAGAACCACCCCAGGGTAGCACATTGGGGAGCTAGTCCCATAAGTAGTACACTCAATCTGAAACATCTTTTCTTTTCAGCTTTTAGTCACTTGAGAGAAAAAAAAATTATAGACAACTAGATTCATGTACAGTACTTACAGTGTCACCACTTGTCATTATTTTTAAAAATTGGTCCCACATAACTCATGAAGAATCAAAGTTTCAATGACCAAAATTAGGTACCTTTAAAATGCCCAAACTAATTAACTTGTGTGTTCAATTAGAAAAAATTGGTGCTAGAATAAAACAGAATAATTAGGAGAGTTATTTTCAATGACATTTGAAATCCAAAAGAGTTTCTGATAAAGTTATTTCTTTGCAGAAAAAGGCATAAGTGATTATATAAAACAATTTCTGAATTTTAAAAAAAGACCACTAGGCTGGGTGCAGCAGTTCATGCTATAATTCCAGCACTTTGGGAGGCCAAGGTAGGAGGATTGCTTGTGCCCAGGAGTTTGAGAACAACCTAGATAACACAGCGAGACATCATCTATACAAAATAATTTTAAAAATAGTATGTGCCTATAACTCCAGCTACTCAGGAGGCTGAAGCAGAAGGATTGCCTGAGCCCAGGAGTTTGAGGCTGCAATGAGCCGTGATTGTGCCACCGCATTCCAGCCTGGGTGACAGAGTGAGACCCCCAACTAAAAAACAAATTAAAAAATTTTAAAACACTACTGAATGAAGCTTTTCTACCTCCTGCCCCTGCTGTTCTGGCTCCGTATCATGAACAGACAGTATCTGGTAAGGGAGAATCTGCCTTAATTTATCAATCATGATCAAAGGTAAAACCTAAAGGCATAAGTAAGAAATTTCCTAACACCCATCAGGATACTATTGGTTTTGCTAGGGAATTTAAACTAAGTATTTGAGCTTATGACCCTGGTTTCTGATTTATATAAAATAGTTTACATGTTAGTTTTGTTGTTGTTGTTGTTTTACTTTCAGATTACATGTTAGTTTTAAAAATAAATAAATAAATAAATAAATAAAGGTTACAGATTGGATGACTAAAGTCCATTGGAAAAACTCCCTAAAGGATTTCCATAAATGTTTAAAAGAAGACCACCGGAATGTCCATGAAACTGCCAAGGCTCTACTTGCAACCATTTCTTTAGTCTTTCAAAAGGTAGTTGACTGGAATAAAAGACAACAATGCTATCAAAATCCAGATAAATCAATAATATCATACTTTGAAAGATCTGAAAAGACTCTTAGACACTATTCAGGCTTTTCTAAGGCGAGTTATGCTAATCATCAAAATAATACTATCCTCAACTCCAGTGTTATAAATGGGCTAGATAAAAAATTAGCTGTAATAGTAAAGAGATATTGCTTTTTAGCTGGGCCACTTATTACACTTACAAACTGGTTAATTTTACTGACCAGTTGGCTCATATTTTAACTAAAAAATAAAAAAAGGCCAAACAAAAAATAAAGCTAATAAGATTATAAATGAACAACTAAAATAGTTTTTCAGCCAGTCTAGGCTACGAAAATACTCCTAATAAACTTCTGAATAGATCTAATCCTTCAATCTGCAATTATTTAAAAAAAAACAACCTAACTACTTTTACGAATATTGCCAAAAACAGAAGGAACAACAACAGTAAAAGAAGGAAAAGTTAAAAGAGGAGTGCTCCAAGAATCACTTTTCTTCTTACATATAGGGATCTTTCCTTTTCACCTTTCTAATATTCTCAGAGAAATAAATTTTTTTTCAAAATGCAGAAAAGATAAACAAGATTGATGGTCCCCTAGCTAGACTGACCAAGAAAAAAAAGAAAACGCCCAAATAAACACAATCAGAAATGTAAAAGGTCAAGTCACAACTGACCCCGAAGAAATACGAAAGATTATTAGAGACTACTATGTAAACTTATATGGAAACAAACTTGAAAACCTAAAGGAAATGGAAGACTTTCTGACATCACACAACCTCCCCAAGTTGAAACAAGAAGAAATCGAGACCCTAAACAGACCAATAACAATACAGGAAATTGACTATGTCATAAGAAAATTACCTACGAAAAAAAGTCCTGAGCCAGATGACATCCAAAAGAATTCTACAAAACATACAAGGAGGAACTGATGCCAGTCCTACTGAAAGTATTCCAGGCAATTGACAAAGATGGAACACTTCCCAAATCATTTTACGAAACTAACATCATATTGATACCCAAACCAGGTAAAGATCCAGCAAAGAAAGAGAACTACAAACCAATGTCCTTGATACATTGATGCTAAAATTCTCAACAAGATCCTAGCAAATTGGATTCAACAACATATCTCAAAAATCATCCACCATGACCAAGCAGGTTTCATCCTCAGGATGCATAACTGGTTCAACATTTGTAAGACCATAAATATAATTAAATACATCAACAGATATAAAAACAAAAACTACATGATTATATCATTAGATTTGGAAAAAGCTTTTGATAAAATCCAGCACCCCTTCTTGATAAAAAAAAAAAACCCTCAAACATCTGTGCATAGATGGAACATATCTCAAAATAGTTAAGAGCCATCTATGAGAAACCCACAGCCAGCATACTGTGTAATCATTCCCCCTGAAAACCAGAACAAGAGAAGGATGTCCACTCTAACCCCTCCTTTTCAACATAGTTTTGGAAGTCCTAGCTAGAGCAATCATACAAGAGAAGGAGATCAGCAGTCTCTAGATAGGAAAAGAGGAAACCAAGTTATCCCTCTTTGCAGACGACATGATTCTATACCTCAAAAACCCGAGAGAATCTGTCAAAAACCTCCTTGCACTGATAAAGGACTTTGGTAAAGTCTCAGGGTATAAAATGTGCAAAAGACAGTCACATTTCTATATACCAGCAACAAACAGAAACTCAAATAAAAATCGCAATCCCATTCACAATAGCCAGAAAAACAGTCAAATACATTGGCATCTTCCTAACCAGAGATGTGAAAGACCTTTACAATGAAAACTACAAAACACTGCTCAAAGAAATCAAAGATGACATAAACAAATGGAAAAAATTCCATGTTCATGGATTGGAAGAATCAACATTAAGACGTCCATCCAACCCAAGGCAATCTACAGATTTAATGCAATACCCATTAAATTGCCAGCAGTATTCTTCTCAGACCTGAAAACAACAATACAGAAATTCATATAGAAACATAAATGATCACAAATTGCCAAAACAATCCTCAGCAGAAAAAGCAGAGCAGGAGGTATCACACTCCCAGACTTTAAATCTATTATAAAGCTACAATAATCAAAACAGCCTGATATTGGTACAAGAACAGGATAGAGATTCCAGAAGCAAAATCTCAATTTCTCAACCCACTTATCTTCATCAAAGCTTCCACGACCAACCACTGGGGAGAGGAGAACCTATTCAGTAAAAGGTGCTGGGAAAACTGGCTGACCACATGCAGAAGATTTAAAACAAGATCCCTATCTCTCACCATACACAAAAAAATCAACTCTAAATGGATCAAAGACCTAAATGTAAAACCTCAAACTATAAGAACCTTAGAAAATGCAGGAGATGCCATTATGGAAATTGGAACTGGCAACCAATTCCTGATCAAAACTCCAAGTGCCCATGCCATAAGAGATAAGATAGACAAGTGGGACCTCATCAAACTGACAAGCTTCTGCAAAGCCAAAGAAACCATCAAAATGGGGAGACAGCTCACAGACTGGGTAAAAAACATTTGCCAACTGTATGTCTGACAAAGGCCTAATATCTGGGATCTACAAGGAACTCAAACATGCTGAAAAGAAAAAAACAAACAGCCTCATTACAAAGTGGGCAAAAGATATGAATAGTCAGTTCTCAAAAGAAGACATATGAGCAGCCAACAGATACATGAAATAATGCTCAGCATCACTAGTCATCAAAGAAATGCAAACTAAAACTACACTGGGATACCACCTAACTCCAGTTAGGATGGCCATCATCAATAACTCAAAAAACAACATGCTGGAGAGGATGTGGAGAAAAGGGAACACTTCCACACTGTTGGTTGAAGTGTAAATTAGTACAGCCTCTGTGGAAAACAGTGTGGCAATTTCTAAAAGATCTAAAAATCGACCTTCCTTAGGACCCCACTATCCCCCTGCTGGGGATATACCCAGAGGAACTCAAATCACTCTATGAAAAAGATACCTGCACACATATGTTTATTGCAGCATTGTGCACAATAGCAAAAACATGGAACCAACTGTGCTGCCCATCAAAAGAGAACTAGGTAGAAAAAATGTGGTACATATACACGATGGAATATTACACAGCCATAAAGAAGGACAAAACTATGAACTTTGCAGCAACTTGGATGGACTTAGAGGCTATAATACTGAGTGATCTATCACAGAAACAAAGAACTAAGTATCACATGTTCTCACTCATAAGTGGACTTGAACAATTTTCATAATACTGTATGAAAAGAATTGATAGTAGTGGGAAACTGCCAGGGGTGAGGAGGGGAGGAGGGATTGGCAATAGTGGGAATCTGCTGGGAGAGGGGGGCACACCTCATCAACAGGGTACCTGCATAATGAACTTTTGTATACCTAACCCTGAATTGTACCCCATATCTTTAAAATAAATTTTTTTTAAAAAAAAGAATCCTCTTTGCTTCCATAACATTCCAAAATCATGGGCTACTCCAAAAGCATGTCACACGTCTCTGTTAATATTAGCAGATATTCTTTCTGCCAATTGACAAGCCCTAATTAATGTTATTAATTTTACTTGTTAAACTAAGGTGGCCTCCAGAAGATAGGCACTTTCTATCTCCAGAAGACAGGCACCATAGCATAACTTCCTCAGTAGATTCCAGATTCATCCTTCAAGTAAGATCCATCTGTAAACCAAAGAACGTCAGCATTTGTAACAAGGGTCTCTTGTAGGTCTGATCTAGGAGGAAGAAGTTGGTCAGAGTTATATGTGCCTCTAAACGTTAAGGCAAAAGAGTTTCAGAGCTTAGATTGTTACACTGAGAGATGATGATATGAGAAACTGAAAGAAACAGGACCTCATATGAAGCCTGTCTACTAATCACATAATGTTGAGTCTGGTGTAAGTTTAGAGATACCTCCACAGAATGAGGGATGAAGATAGTAATGGGTGTTTCCATACCAATCTTTTCAGTTGCTTTAACTAACAAAATAGTGGATGTTATCACTCTCATACAAGGTGCCAATTCTGATACAGGGTCTAATTGTTGGCTATAATACCCTCTGGGTCTATTTAGATCTTAGTGGTTTTGAGTTAGGACCCCTTAAAGTGTCTCCATCAGTTTTATGTAAAAATAATGAAAATGAAAATTTATAATTTGGATGCCCCAAAGCTGAGTTATTAGCAAAGTCATTTTTGATCATTTTTAATGTAAGTTGATTTTGGGGGCAAATTCCAATCTAGAAGTTCTGCAATGTCCTGTTGTTTTAAGAGAGCATTTAAGGACTAAGCTTTTAAAGAAAGGTTTGGAATCCAATTTTTACAATACCCTGCCAATCCTCAAAACCTTCTCAACTGTTTCTTGCTTCTTGGTGGTGAAAAAACAAATATTTCTTTTTAGAGACAAGTTCTAGCTCTGTCGCCCAGGCTGGAGTGCAGTGGTATAGTCATAGCTCACTGCAACCTTGAACTCCTGGGCTCAGGGATCCCTCCTGCCTCAGCTTCCTGAGTAGCTAGGACTACAATTGTGTGCCACCATTGCCTTTTTTTTTTTTTTTTCAGACAAAGACTTTACACTGGACATGGTGGCTCATGCCTGTAATCCCAGCACTTTGGGAGGCCCAGGCAGGAGAACTGTTTGAGTCCAGGAGTTTGAGATCAGCCTGGGTCACATAGTGAGAAACTGTCTCTACAAAAAATAAAAACAAATTAGCCAGGTGTAGTGGTGCAGGCCTGGAATCCCAGCTACTTGGGAGGCAGAAATGCTTGGGCCCAGGAGGTTAAGCCTGTGGTGAGCCACAATCCTGCCATTGCATTTCAGTCTGAGTGACAGAGTGAGAACCTATCTCAAACAAAACAAAATAAAAAACAGAGTCTTGCTATGTTGCCCAGGTTGGTTTCAAATTCCTGGCCTCAAGTAATCATCCTGCCTTGGCCTCCCAAAGCGCTAGGATTGTAGGTATGAACCACTGCACTCAGCTTCTAAAATTTATTTTAATCTATCTGGAATAATGAAAAGTCCTTCATTAGATATTAGGTGGCTTAAGTACTTTACTTAATCCCAAAGATTATTTTGTAATTGACAAAATTAAAGTTTTTCATTAGAAATCTTATGACCCTTGAGGGCCAATTGTTGTAATAGGTATATTCCATCCACTGTGGAAGCCTTTTTGTTCTCTGAGCAAAGAAGGAAATCATTTGCATATTGTATTAAACCAGACTTCTCAATAAAATCAACATCTGAGATCTGAGAGGTCTGTGGTTTTTTGTTTTTGTTTTTTTCTTTGTTTTGAGTTGGAGTCTCACTCTGTCACCCAGGCTAGAGTACAGCAACACAAATTACAATGATCACAGTTCAATACAGTCTTGACCTGCCGGGCTCAGGGAAGTTTTCCACCTCAGGCTTCCAAGTAGCTGGAATCACAGGCATGTACCATCATGCCTGGCTAATTTTGTGATTTATTGTGGAGACGAGGTCTCACCAAGTTGCCCAGGCTGGTCTTGAACCCCTGGACTCAGGCAATTCTCTTGCTTCTGCCTCCCAAAGTGCTAGGATTACAGGCTTGAGCCCCCATACCCAGTCAAGATTGTTTTTAATATTTGTGAAAAGTACTGACAATTAAGTTTGCAAACTCATCCTTAGCAAACTTGTCGGTCCTCCTCATAAGTTGGGTTTTCGGTGTATCCTTGGGACATGACTATCCAAGTCTGCTGTCTGTCTTCCCAAGTGAAGGCAAAAAGAAATTGGCTATCTTTATCTACAGGAATACCAAAGAATACACTGCATAAGATTATGACTATACAAATTCTGCATTAGATGGAACAGTTGTGAGCAATTATAAGGATTAGACACTACTGGATGCCATAAATTGCTATGTTGTTTATTACTCTCAAATCCTGTACAAACCTTCATCTTCTACCATTTGGCTTTCTTACTAGGAAAGTTGGTGTATTACAAGGGTTTTTACAAGGAATGATCAGTCCTCTATCTATATAATCCGAAAGTATAGGTTTTATTCCATCTAGGACTTCTTTTCTTAAGGGATATTGTCTGATATTTGGAAGTAGTTTTGTCACATCTATTTGAATTTTTATTGGAATAGCTGAAACAATATTCCCTGTATCAGTGACAGACTTTGGCCAAATTAATCAGGTACTACCTTTAGCAGATTTTGTAATTCTTCATTGCTTAATAGCTCACTGTCTTCAATGACAAGATGGGTGGTAACTGGATTATATTTTGAAAATTTTGCTGTGTCTGTTAATTCTATTTTATTATCCATTAATTCTTTTTTATCATCCATATCATCTAATTCTAAATACATTTCCCTCTTTTAAGAGAAAAAATATGGCTGTCATATACTTCTAAGAAGTCTCTTTATATTACATAGATGGGGGCTGATGGAACCAAAAAGGAGCTAATTGAAAAGTTACAGGTTGAGGCTTGTATGTTGATACAGGAGTATGTATGACATCCACCATTTGGACCAAGTATTTACTCTGAGGAATGAGACCTCGGAGTAAGATGGGATTTATTACAGATAATGTTGTTCCAGTATCAACAAGGGGTTGGGATTTTTCTGCATTTTTTTCCTTTACAATTTTTTTTTCAATTTTAAAGATGTGGCGCACAATTCAGGGTTAGATATACAAATGTTCTTTTTGGTATGTTTAAGTGCCTCATAGATCCTAGATGTTAGGCCTTTGTCAGACATACAGTTGGCAAATATTTTTTCCTAGTCTGTGGGCTGCCTCCCTGCTCTCTTGATGGTTTCTTGAGTATTCTTAACCTCTTTGAATCAATTCATTAAAAAATTGACTTTTTTTTAGTTAGAGTGAGATCCCAGTTCACTAGAGTGCAGTGGCACAATCGCAGCTCATTATAGCCTTGGCTTCCTGGGCTCAACCAATCCTTCTGCATCAGCCATCTAAGTAGCTGGGACTACAAGAGCACTTTTAGATTTTTTTTTGTAGAGACTAGGTCTCACTACATTACCTAGGCTGGTCTCGAACTCCTGGAATCTGGTAATCCTCCTGTCTCAGCCTCCAAAAGTGCTGGGATTATGGGCATCTTATTTTTCAACGACTAGAAGCCATATTATGACACGAATCACTAGTCATCATTAAAATTTCAGATCATTCCAAATCAGATACTCCAAAAAGCAGAGGAAATCAGCCAACTGATAAAGTAGCAAAGAGAGTTGCTCTGAATACATCTAAACAACAAAAACCAATCGATATTAACTTTTAAGTACCAGAATTTGACATAAAATTAACTGAATTCAGAATCCCAAAGGGCCATAGAAAGTACTTATTAAGGTTTGGGCTTTAGCTTCCATCTATGCCTTCATCCTGGACTGCCTCCTTAATGCCTCAGGGCAGGGTGGTGGTGGGAAGTACCTTATGGTCAGGAGAATTATTTTATAAATAGCATCTATTGTAAAACCTAAGAATGGTGTTTGAGATCTTTTGCAGACTTTGTACTCTAATGGATCCAAACTCCTACTCAAAAAGTTCTTTACTGGTCACAGGACCACTAAGAAGACAAGTCTCAACACCTCCCAATGACATCATCAACCAGTCAACAGTCCTTATCCCTCTTCCCACCAAGTTCCCTTCAAAAACCTTATCCTCTGAATCTTCTTGGAGGTAAATTTGAGTGATTTCTCCCTCTATTCTCCCTTAGTTGTTTAATGATATTAATCTCTGTCTTCATTGTAATAGCTACATCAGTTTTGGTTTTTATGGGTAGCAGGCATAAGTACCTGGTTCAGACATAATAAGTATAATGATTCATGAAGGGAAAATAGGTGAGCAGGATTAGTCATGTTAAATGCAGCATAATCTATTGCCTGTTGTCATGATTTTTGGGGCCCTGGAAAGAGACTTACCCAAAATTATTCTCTCAGTCAATTTATTTTTAAAAATTGTGTTAAATGGCTTCATCGCATTTTAAGTCATGTTTTTAAATAATATCTCTTTTGCATGTGACTTTTTTGGAGTGGATGACCATGCAAATAATTGTTTTTCTGCAATTAAATATAAATTTAGTATTCAGCTATGTGTATGGGCCAGTAGTCATTTGCAAACCTGTTTTATAGATATTTTTTAAAAGAATGAAAGGAGTACAGGGTAAAAAGAACTCTGAAGAGTTGTTTTATGAAAAATAAAAATAAGATTTTTTGTTTTTCCTTCGCTAAGTCCAGGTCTACTACATAATTAGAATATATGTACACTCAGGAGATCACAAGAAAACAGAATTGTGACATGCCTCTGTGATGCAATGGATGTGACAAAAAGGTACAAAAGTTAATAGAACAATCTGCAGGCCAGATGCTGCTGCTTCATGTTTGATTTACAAAAGAAAACCACAGAAATCTTTCTTTTACAAAATGATTGGCATCCTTTGAAAAAAATTGCTTAAGAAGAGAAACATCATACAAATTTGTAAAGAAGTCACAGCCATTCTTCCGTTTACATTTTTCTTTTATACTCTTAAAATCAGAAAAAACTTTGAACCAGAGCTTTGTTAAAAATATAGTTTCTTATGCCTTCCCATTGCCCTATATTTAAATATGTGGAGGAGAGAATATGATTAGTGGGAATTTTGTGTTGAGCAATGTATAGGAGAATCTGCTAAAGGTGAAGGAAAAGTATGAAAAAGATTTTTGCACACCAAAGAGAAATTCCTTCTGTTTCAAAATTTTCTTAGGGTCACCCTGAAGTAATTTTTCCTTCAATTAACATGAATTTAGTATTCAAGTTATGTTAATGACCCAGTAGTTATTAGCAAACTTGTTTTTCAGATCGTTCTTTTTCTCCATGGTTTTCATTTTTACTAACATGAAAGTATAATTTTCCAATACCTATTTGGAATTAAAATTGAAAACATACTTCCCCTTCCCCCTCCTTCCTTCTCTCTCTCTCTCTCTCTCTCTCTCTCTCTCTCTCTCTCTCTTTCTCTAACTGATTGTGAAATAAAGCTAAGACATGATGTACTCTGTAGAGTAGACAGGGTTTGAGATTAAAATCCAGTGCAAACACAAAGAGTTGATTGAAATATATCCAGAATCCCACATTGTTTGACAAACATACACCATGCCATGCCTGCTTCAAAGTCACAGTGCTCCCAGCTCTTTTCATTTTACAAGAAAGCTGGTTGGATGCAATTACACAGTTGGGATTTTTACATAAGTCAAAGTTCAGAAATCTTAACTCATTTTCACCTACTTGGCTTCAGTTTTAAATATTCTTATAATTTAGGCAAATAGTTGCAGAAACAAAAATACACCATGGAAAGTCTGAGCGATAGTTGCTATGACAACCCACCTTTGCCTCTCCTGGCCTCCTTGGCAATGGTGCTTCTGTCTATGCTTTGCAGAAGTCTCTTTGCCAGTGCTCTCTGCTATCATAGATCTCTTCCTCAAGGGAGTTTCTGTAAACAGTATGGGCAACTCGTTCAAGTGGAAAATCTTGTCTTCTACATATGCCAGTGGGTAGGTAGGATTTCAAATGCCTGTGACAGCTTGTTGTGTTGAAATTCTGCTGAAATAGAAAATTATGCTTGCATACTCCAGAAGTGATATTCTCTTGCTGGTCTTCTGGTTGAAAGTTAGGACAGCAGGGGTTTCACACCATTCTTGTAATCTAAATCACTATGTAGGAGAACAGCCCAATGACATCTGTCTTCCCTCAATTTTAAACAGCAAAGTAAAGATGCTCATCTCTGGAATCCAGAATCAAAGCCTTCCTCGCCTCACTGGTGGAGTGACTTCACTGTGGTGCGTTGAGCAGACCGTCTCACTGCAGTAACACCATGCCTAGAAGTTACCACTTGAAGAAAGGGTGGCAGCATTTGCAAACTCTCTTTTCTTAAGGATTCTAGATAGATTTTACAAATTCAAAGGTCTATAGGGGACAGATAGATAGGTGATGTTATTGAGTGAGGGGTGTAGATGGAGACTTGGATGGAGAACAGGAGAACCATTGCCCAATACCAAGACCTTGTCTTGGTTTAAAATAACCAGCCTCTCTCAGCTCCATCTCATTGTTGTCTTACAGGAACATGGCTACATATTGCCAGATCTTTGAATTTGTAAGATAAGTCATATATTTACATGAAATCTATTTATTACAGTTGGTAACAAACTCATAAAACGTTGTAACCACTTTGTCAAATGTTCGCAAACATTTCACCTCCTTTAATTCTTTGCTCAAATGTCACCTTCCCGGTCAGGATTTTCCTGAACACCCTATTTTAGTTGACACCTGGCACTTCCTTATTCTCTGCTTTTTCTTTTTCGGTAGCACTTCATTGTTATCCAGTACTGGGGGCAGGAAATTTTATCTGATTACTCCTCTTCCGGATGACTGTCTGGTCCATAGAAGATACTCAAGAATATTATTGAATGAATGATTGGATGAAGGAATAAAGGAATACAAGTCTGATGCACAGAGATAGGACTAGGGTAAGATGAGTGAGGTACCTAGGGTGCAAAACTCAAGGAGGAACTTAGCTTGTATGGTCATGGGAGTGAGTGCTTCCTTAAATTTTGTGTCTGAAATACCTCACTTCCCCATGAGTATGCAGTCGCCACAATGATCTCTGATATGGTCCTGAGGGTGGGATGAGAGAGAAAAAAGGACCGGGATGCTTAAGAGTTAACCTGCTACCATTATTTTTAAAAGCCTTGCTCCAATGAATCTGTAACATGCCCATCAGTACCTTATGATATGGATGATATTGACTATATGTGACATGGATGATATTGACTATATATGATATGGATGATATTGACTAAAGATGATATATAGTAACCTTCAGTTAGAATGTCCACCTTCTGGGAGCTGAAAATTTTAGTTTATGCTCTTATCTCCATTTTTACATAGAAAAATGTAAACCATGATAAATTTATATGAACATCTTTCATCAACAAGAACAGACAAAATTGACTTCAATTCTAGGCACAGGATGATCAGAGTTGAGACTGCCTATTTATTGAAAACCACCAAAATTAATATCTGTGGAAGCAGTAGTATACCTCACTTTTTTTTTTGAGTTGGAGTCTCACTCTGTCGCCCAGACTGGAGTGCAGTGGCCGCTCCCGGCCACCACAGCCTCGACCTGCTGGGCTCCGGCGATCCTTCCACCTCAGCCTTCCAAGTAGCTGGAACTACAGTATTGCGCTACCACACCTGGCTAATTTTTGATTTATTGTAGAGATGAATTCTCGCCAAGTTGCCCAGGCAGGTCTCGAACCCTCGGGCTCAGGCAATTCACTCACCGCGGCCTCTCAAACACGGGATTACAGGCTGAGCCACCAAGTCCGGCGGCCTACCTCACTTTCAAACTGAAGTCAAGATAAAACTTTAAGCCAGGTTCAGTGGCTCAGCCTGTAATCCCGTGCTTTGGGAGGCTGAGGTGAATGGATTGCCTGAGGGCGCAGGTTCGAGACCCACCTGGGCAATTTGGTGAGACCTCATCTGTACAATAAATCAAAAATCAGCCAGCGTGGTAGCGCGTGCCTGTAATTCCGGTTACTTGGAAGGCTGAGGCGGAAGGATCGCCGGAGCCCAGCAGGTTGAGGCTGCCATGGCCGGGAGCGGCCAC
>NW_007259192.1:122647-124742 GCF_000164805.1 Carlito syrichta | reverse complement strand
AAAAAAAAAAAAAAAAAAAAAAAAAGATAAAACTTTGAAGAAAAAGTAACTGTTATAAGAAAAGTTTTCTGGTACCATAACAAAGGCCAGGTAACATGTAGTTTTACTGACTGAGAAGGAGTAACTTTCTGCACTCATACCTACCAAAGAGACAGTGATCATAATGTATAAGATTGATGTAATGGCAAATGTTAGAGTGTGAAATGGGAAATCTTGACTGAGGCTCTGAAATATGATAGCTGTTAGATACCAAAGGGGGTAGTGAGGCAAATCAAAATGCAAATTGTTAAAGGAACTGTTGGAGAACTGGTTTCTCAAGCAGAGTTACATTAGGAAGGACCTATCAAGGAATCTTCTAAAGAATCTTCTGTACTACTTTCCTGTCCTCCCTACAACTCCAGGGGCCTGGGAGTTTTGTTAAACAAGTTGGGGAGGAAGAACTAAGAGAGAGAGAGAGAGAGAGAGACAAGGCTCACCACCACTGTTCCCTATAGCCTGCCCTGCCTAGAAGAATGGGGAAAGATTTTAACATGAAATCAAATAGTTTTGTATATTTCATGGGAGTGAGCAGTCTCATCATTGGATGGAGATTGCTTTGTGACATAAAGTGACCTGAGACTATTTCATACGATTGAGCAGAAAAGTTGTGGAACATGTTGGATTTCATTCAGAGAAAGTAAACTGAAAGAAAGGGACAGTGGGAGACAAAGCTCAAGTTTCCTTTCGATCATATTTCATGAATGTGTTTGTTCAATGTGCTGATTACCCAGGGCTAAAACAAATCCTGCAGTAATCCCACAGTCAGTCTCTACACTTATTGCTAAATTTTTCAGAAAACGTGCTCTTTTGAGGAATAGCTGTTTGCTTAATAAGACAGGAAAAAAAGTTGATCGAGTATAGTCATAGGTGCCGTTATATGTCTGTGTGGTAACTGAGAGTTGAAGAAAAGGAGCTCAGAGTAAAGGTCTTGGAGGGATGGATGGAGCCAATTAGTTCTGGAGAGCTGGGGTGTTGCCCATCCCTTTCTTGGGGATCTACATCTCACTAATTGCAAAAGAGGAGATTCCCCCTTGCAAAATAGAATCCATCCCTTTAGTTTATAACTTTCAATCCAGATGCTGTAAAACGAGATACTGAAGCACAATTAACAAGTTCTAATTATTGAAATAACAGGTAATACATTGCTGAATAAGGCAAGAAAAGTGGAAGAAGTGTAGCCTTGGAAGACAAAAGTCAGATCTGCCACTTATGAAGTTGTACATTTCCATTTCCTCACCTGTAAACAATATGGATATTAATACAAATTTTAGGATTGTTGAAAGGATTAAATGAGATCACATATGTAAATAAAATGTCTTATGCAAACGTGAACCATGGGCTGTATTCAATAAATGAGAGGTGATATGATTAAAGTAAATGTCAGAAGACTCATCATCTATATTGGAAAAAAGTAACTTGTATCATTGTATTTAATTGTTGTTGTCATTATTGTACAATGACATACTTGTGAACATTTTTGCAGGAAATTTGTATTGAAACACATGTATTTATTTAATCTAATTTGCTTGCTTAACATGAATTATACAAGAAAACCCAGACAGAAAACTTCTATAATAGTCAAGGGAAGATCCCACATACCCTCCAAGAATATTACTTTTTAATGTTACTTTACACTCCAAAATATGGGGAGTTTCAATAATTATAACTCCAAAATGCCTTGAGATTAGGAGAATCATTATAAAAGAAGTGATTTTTTTTTCCTATCTTTTCTGTTTTGAAAAGAGAAAAGGTTGGTTTATCTTAGGGTGGTAGAGTCTCAGACTAATGCAGCTGACGTAACAACTCCCAATGCAAATGTAACTTTCTTTTATCTTATGCCATCTTGGTAAATATTTATAGGACCTGACAAATCAGACTATTGGGCTGATTTCCCAGAGTCTGTCCCTGAGGATGATGGAAAACTTTTTTTTTTTTTAAGAATATCTGTAGCCGGGCTCGGTGGCTCAGCCTGTAATCCCGCGCCTTTGGGTGGCTGAGGTGAGTGGATTGCCTGAGCCCGCGGGTTCGAGATCCGCCTGGGCAGCGAGACCTCATC
>NW_007259192.1:114376-122417 GCF_000164805.1 Carlito syrichta | reverse complement strand
ACTTGGAAGGCTGAGGTGGAAGGATCGCTGGAGCCCAGCAGGCAAGGCTGCGGTGGCCAGAAGTGGCCATTGCACTCCAGTCTGGGCAACCGAGTGAGACTCCAACTCAAAAAAAAAAAGAATATCTATAGTTTTCAGGAGTTTCAACAAGATATAGCTTATGTTGTAGAATAGAAAATAGGTATTATCAATACAAGTGTCAATACAGTTAGCAACATCACATGCCATTAGCTCTCTCTCAGCCAGTAAAAAGTTGTGACTTTGATGATGGTTCCACCCATTATTACATAGGTAGATATTTGAAGACTCTTTGACCTTAAACTGTTCATGAATGTATTACATCTATACCTAAGTTCTTGATTTTCAATGTGCCGTCCTTCTGTACACAGGAACTGCTTTGGAGACTGTTCTCCCCATCTAGTGCTCAGTGTCTGGGTCCTTCAGTGAAGGACAAGTGTACTTGTAAGCTGGGAATGGGAATCCTTTGAGAATGGAAACCCAGAATGGACAAATTTAGAATTTTATTTTCTGCTACCTCATCTATATCTTGATTTTGGTGGTGACTACACGTGTGTATACATTTGTCAAAGCTCACTGAACTTTATACTTCATATGGGTATGCACTTTTGAATGTAGTTATACCTCGATAACATTTGATTAGAAAATATCTTGCTCCAGTTTACTAAAAAGTAGTAATAAGCAGATCATGAACATTTATCATAATAGTATAAGAAAGGGATTAGCTGTAGCAGGACACTGCCAGGGGAAGGGGAAGGACACATAACATCAATAAGGGTACCTACTCCCAAACCAGGCCAAGTGGGAACTAAAGGGAGGCCCAAACTTCACCTGTACAATGACCATTTATGTACCTAATCCTGAATTGTATCCTACATCTTTAAAATAAAAAATAAAAATAAAAAACAAAGAAAAAACCATTTCAGTGTCTCCCTTTTGCCTATAAGATTAATTCACACTGCTAAAGCAGATATTTAAAGCTCTCTATTATGTGGTCCCAAGTTATATTCAGCAGTTTTTAATATATTCTGTGTCAGGGACCCTTTTGGTGGTCTGGTGAAAATTATGGATCCCTTTTCAGAGTAATGTTTTTAAATGCATAGAATAAAATGCATAGGAGTATAAAGGAAACCAATTATATGGAAATTATATCAAAAGAGTTTTGAATTTGTGATATAGTAATATATATACTTCTTTATCAATTCATTAAATAACAAGATCTAGCATAAGTCTAATAACTATCACAATTTCAAATGAGTGATGAGCATAAATGGTAGTTTAAAATATCTACAACTGTAATGTGCAATGAAATAATCTGTGTGGAGTTTTTTTGTTTTGTTTTGTTTTGTAGAAATAGGGTGTTGCTATGTTGTCCAGGTTGGTTTTGAACTCTTGGCCCCAGGTGATACTTCTACCTCAAACTCCCAAACTGCTGGGATTATAGGCAGCCTCAATCTGCGATGTTTACTGGTTACAAAGTCAAAAGTACTACTAATACTACTGTGATTTCTCCTCTACATTCAAAATGGAAGGAAGTGCTCATTTTTAGTAATAGATTAGTGAAAATGAAGGTGCATTTTTTTTCCTATCCAAGTTCAATCCTCTCTCCCCCAATTTCCTCCTCTCATTCCTTCCTTGTTAAGAACTTAGGTTAAGAACACCTGCCTATTCCCTTGTGAATGATTTCCACCCCCATTTTAAGCCCCAGGAAGCCCCAAGACACTCTGCTTTTGTGCAGGGGTCACCCAACCTAAAGCCTGCAAAGACAGCAATTAACATGAATGTGTGAATAGACAGGTAAGTCAAACTGTGCAGAATGATAGAGAGCCCATGTCCTCCCTTAGGGCATTAAAATATGACATTTCGGTTTTTTTGAAAAACATAATAATGTACTAGTCAAATAAAGATTAGCCAGGAGTTGGCCAGGGTGTAACCACTGTTTAATCAACCAGAATGAACTGCCAGTTCTCTCCCACTCCCCCACTCTTGCGTCTCCATAGAGTTTCCTTTATGTAGAAATTTCTTCTCTCTAATCTCCTTTAATAAAAATACAGCTAGTTCAGAGGTTGGCATTTCCTGCTTCCAGTAGCTGAAAGCCATCTGGCCCCACTCTGGCTGCTCCCAGGGAACTTGGTTCAAACCTTTCTCTGCTTATTTGCTTTCTTTTTTAGCACAGGTCACATCGTGCTTTGTATTATGTTTATTGAGGTACACATTTTGCATTCTCTAATTGATGGTGAGCTCCTTCAGAACAGGACACCTACCATGTTTCTCTTTGTGCCTCTGGTAGTACCTGTGCTCTGGTGTACACAGTGCTGTGGGGACCCAGCAGAGTCAGTCTAGCCTCTGCCTCCCGACTGTCTTTGCCTGGTGACTTTCTCTTTTTTACTGATGGGTTTTAATTCTTCAGACCCTCTAGAAACAATGCTGTGACTTAATTTTCTTTCCAGTACTGAGGGACTCACACTGTAGCCACAAACCTCCTAGCCACAAAAGTAATTGATGTCATATAAAGCATTCTTTGGGGAATGGACATTCATTCATTCATTCAATCTTTCATTCATATAATCCCTTATTCTCTCAAAATCAGATGAGAGTTTTACTGTATGAAATACACCAGATTAGAACTGGTGGTATATACAAACTGTGATACATATTTATGAAACTATTTCTCAGCAGCTCAGAAATAAGGGGATCAATGCCTCTTCATGAAAGGCACTCTTTCCTCACCACATATTGCAGAGTTGCCCAAGTAGCATTCTATAATATGTCCCTGTCAGCAGCACTCAAGCCCCAATGAATAACTGTGACCATGGGCTTCCTGTCTGCCATGCAGTTACCTTTAAAAATTTTACAGACAATAAAATCTTAGTTTGCATACTAGCTTTTAAAATTCCTTGCAACGTGACCTTGAGTAAATTACTGAAGAATCTATTTCATAGAGTTGTTCGATGATTAAATGAATTAGTTCCGGGACTTCTGGCTAGATGGCAAAGGGGCAACCTGGTCTGTGAAACCCTCACAAAGGAGAACTGCAGTGGGTCTCTGGTTCTCTCCCCGGGGGCTGCGGACCCCAACACTGCAGCCTACTCTTCATACGGAGCTCAGTTGTTGCCACTGCTGGGGCATCACAGCGGACTGGACAGCCACTGCAGCGCACACACCGCCACTGCTGCCGCCGCCACCGCAGGTAACACATCGCGCCACCCGGGCCAGAGGAAATCCACGACTTCAGTCCTTGAAGCCCCTTCAGGGAAGATCTGCTGGGATTGCTTTCACCTCTCCTGCGACCCAGCCGTCCTGCCCGCTGTGAGTCTCCTCCCTGTGCCCTCAGGCAGGCATCCATCTCCAGTCTCTGCTGGTTCCTGTCCGGTCCCACCCCTTCTGGGGCGAGCAGCTGAGATACCACCACCTGCTGGTGATTCAAGGTAACAACACCAAATCGGGAGAAACAAGCTTGAAAAAGACATAGGCCAGAGTGGTGAACAGAGGGTGATCTGAACTGTCCTTCACAGCAGACCAGGGGCAACTGACCCTAACTGCAAACTAATTTACCTGCTTGAAAAGAAAGCTAGAAATCAGAACTGAAAGGACATTGGACTTAAATGAAAAGTCTCAGAGTGTGCGTGATTGATTCTGTTAGTTTAATGACTTAATTCTATTCCTACTGTATTGTTCCTTTTTTCCCCTCTTCCTTTTCTTCTCTTTTCTTCTCTCTGTACACCATATCTTTGTATAGAGGAACAGCACACCAATAAGGTGGTTGGTTAGCTTGTATGTTAGCATCACTATATGTTTTATTTTATTTTGTATGGGAGTTGGTTCGTCTGTAGCTGTGGTCTATTGTTTTTATCTGTTTCAGTATAGGTCTCCCTCTCCATTTGTTGGCACACTCGTTTGTTTCCCCCCTTACTCCTCTGTCTCTCCACCCCCCTCTTCAACCCACTGTCTACTCCATTCTCTTCCCTCTGCTAACCACATTTTATTTCAGGGAGTAAACCTACAGCCCCACTGCACGGACAGATTCCAAGGCAGTGAGAAGTGGGTTCCAGATTATCCATACACCTGTCAGCGAATACCAGGACCTGCAGATAGATTTTGAATCACAGCTCCCCCCTTAAGTAAATCTCAAAACTGCAAAAAGGACCACCCCCAACCTACAGTGCAACTCCAGAATTGAACAAAGTAAGAAGGCATACATAAAGAATAGGAGGTTGAACAAACAGAAGTAAAACCAAACCCTCTACCCCTGAGTAACAGAATTAAAGAAGACGGGGACATGGAGGGAAGGAAAAAGTAGGGAGGGGGAAAAACTGCACAAATGAAGAAAAACCAAAAGAAGAATATAGGTCTCACACAGACCCCTGGGCGATCAGACACTGAGAAAACAGATTCTGGAACACAAACAATGAAGAGCCCCCAGAATGACTGGTCACATGCAACAAACCCAGACATCAAGACATTAATGGAGAGAGTTTAAAAAATTGAGGAGAGGCAAGAGGAAAATAGGAAGGAGCTGATGTCAGAAATAACAGCGGTAAAGAATACTGTGATGGAAATAAATAACAAGCTAATAAGCATGGAAACCAGAATTAGCCAAGCAGAAGAAAGAATCTCAGAACTCGAAGACCAAAACACAGAACTAACCCAAACTGTCAAAAGCATAGAAAAGAAGCTCAAAAAGACAGAACAAAACCTGCAAGAGATGAATGATCACTTCAAGAGACCAAACCTAAGAGTAATTGGGCTTCCTGAGGCAGAGAGAGAAACAGAAGCCACACTGGAACAAACATTTCATGAACTCATTCAAGAAAACTTCCTCATCTCATCAAGGATGAAAAAATTCAAACACAAGAGATTCAGAGAACCCCTGCAAGACAACAAATGAGAAGACCAACTCCCAGACACATAATAATTCACCTAAACAAAGTAGCTATAAAAGAAAAAATCCTAAAAGACAGCAAGAGAAAAAGGCCAGACTACCTACCAGGGAAGACCACTTAGAATAGGAGGAGATTTATCCACAGAAACCCTTTAGGTTAGGAGAGCCTGGAGTCCTATCTTCAAAGTTCTAAAAGATAAACAATTTCAACCAAGAATAACCTACCCAGCCAAACTAAGCTTCATTAGTGAGGGAGAATTGAAATCTTTTCCAGATATCCAATCCCTAAGAACATACACTACCACCAGACCACCACTACAAGAAACACTTAAGAAAGTACTGAACACAGAAGAAAAAGAACAACATTCTTCACAAGAGTACAGGCAAAAGATTAAAAACACACATGAGCCAACTCTGGAACCCAAAGAAAGACAACAAACAAACAGGAACAACTCTGTAAGAACCTTATGACAGGGATCAACTCTTGCATTTCAATTATTAGCCTAAATGTGAATGGACTAAATGCACCACTGAAAAGACATAGAATGGCAAAATGGATGAAATATCATCAGGCAACAATCTATTGCCTTCAAGAGACTCACCTCACTAGAAAGGACACCCACAGACTCAAAGTAAGAGAATGGGAAACAAACTTTCAGGCGAATGTAATACAAAAGAAAGGAGGAGTAGCGATCTTAATTTCAGACAAAATACCCTTCAAGCTATTGAAAAATCAAATAAGATACAGAAGGTCACTACATAATGATAAAAGGCTCAATTCATCAACAAGAAATATCTATCCTAAACATATATGCACCCAACATAGGTGTGCCAACTTTCATAAAGCAACTTCTAGGAAAACTAAAGAAAGATATTGACTCTAACACCATCATAACTGGGGACTTTAATACCCCACTCACAACCCTAGACAGATCATCAGGACAAAAAAATCAGCAAGGAGATCTGGAACCTCAATGTGACTTTGGACCAAATGGACTTAATTGATACCTACAGAACATTCCATCCAAAGACCACAGAATATACCTTCTACTCATCACCACATGGAACATATTCTAAGATCGATCATGTAATTGGCCATAAATCAAGCATAATCAAATATAAAAGGACTGAAATTCTACCATGCACCTTCTCGGACCACAGTGGAATAAAAATAAACATTGACACCAACAAAGTCCCCCCAAAACCCACAAAGACACGGACACTAAACAGCATGATGCTAAACAACTCCTGGGTCAATGATGAAATCAAAACAGAGATCAAAGATACCTAGAAACAAATGAAAATGAAGAAACATCTTACCAAAATCTCTGGGAAGCCTTGAAAGCTGTAGTAAGAGGGAAATTTATATCCCTATAAACACACATGAAGAAAATGGAAGGAACACAAATTAACAACCTAACAAGCCACCTAAAGAAGCTGGAAAAGCAAGGCCACAAAAACCCTAATTTCAGCAGAAGAATCCAGATCACCAGAATAAAAGCCCAAATCCAGGACATAGAAGACAAAAAGATAATACAAAAAATCAATGAAACAAAAAGCTGATTCTTCGAAAGGATAAACAAGATCAATGGTCCCCTAGCTGGACTGACCAAGAAAAAACGAGAAAAAAACCAAATAAGCACAATCAGAAACACAAAAGATGAAGTCACATCTGACCCTGAGGAATACAAAAGATCATTAGAGACTACTACGTACACTCGTATGGAAACAAACTTGAAAACCTTAAGGAAATGGAGGACTTTCTGACATCACACAACCTACCTAGGTTGGAACAAGAAGAAATTGAGATCCTAAATAGACCAATAACAATCAAGGAAATCGACTACGTAATAAGAAAACTTCCTACAGAAAAAAAGCCCTGGTCCAGATGGCTTCCCAGCATAATTCTACAAGACATTTAAGGAGGAGCTGATACCAATCCTCCTGAAGGTATTCCAGGCGATTGAAAAAGATGGAACTCTCCCCAAATCATTTTATGAAGCCAACATCACATTGATACCCAAGCCAGGTAAAGATCCAACAAAGAAAGAGAACTACAGGTCAATATCTTTGATGAACATAGATGCTAAAATTCTCAACAAGATCCTAGCCAACTGGATTTAACAACACATCTCAAAAATCATCCATCATGACCAAGTGGGCTTCATTCCTGGGATGCAAGGCTGGTTCAACATTCGTAAAACCATAAATGTAATTAAATACATCAACAGATGTCAAAACAAAAACCACATGATTATATCATTAGATACAGAAAAAACTTTTGATAAAATCCAGCAACCCTTCTTGATAAAAACCCTTGAACATCTAGGCATACGGGGAATATACCTCAAAATAGTAAAAGCCATCTACAAGAAACCCACAGCCAGCATACCCCTAAATGGACAAAAATTGGAACCATTTCCCCTGAAAACTGGAACAAGACAAGGATGCCCACTCTCACCCCTCCTGTTCAACATAGTATTGGAAGTCCTGGCTTGAACAATCAGAGAAGAGGAGGCAATCAGGGGTATCCAAATAGGAAAAGAGGAAGTCAAGTTATCTCTCTTTGCAGATGATATGATTGTGTACCTTGAAAACCCAAGAGAATCTGTCAAAAACCTCCTTACACTGATAAAGGCCTTTGGTAAAGTCTCAAGATACAAAATAAATGTACAAAAGACAATTGCATTTCTCTACACCAATAATAAACAAACAGAAACCCAAATAAAAAACACCAATAATAAACAAACAGAAACCCAAATAAAAAACACAATTCCATTCATAATAGCCACAAGAAAAATGAAATTCCTTGACATCTTCCTAACCAGAGATGTGAAAGACCTTTACAATGAAAATTACAAAACACTGCTCAAAGAAATCAAAGATGACACAAGCAAGTGGAAAAATATGCCATGCTCATGGATTGGAAGAATCAATATTGTGAAGATGTTCATCTTACCTAAGGCAATCTACAAATTCAATGCAATACCCATGAAATTACCAGCAACATTCTTCTCAGACCTAGAAAAAACAACAGGAAATCATATGGAAACACAAACATCCAATAATAGCCAGAACAATCCTCAGCAAAAAAAAAACCAAAGCAGGTGGTATCACATTACCAGACTTCAAACTTTACTA
>NW_007259192.1:103615-114125 GCF_000164805.1 Carlito syrichta | reverse complement strand
GCACAGGTCATAAGAGAGAAGATAGACAAGTGGTACCTTATTAAACTGACAGCTTCTGCAAGGTCCAAAGAAACCCATCAAGAGAGCAGGGAGACAGCCTACAGACTGGGAAAAAGTATTTGCCAACACCAGGTCTGACAAAGGCTTAACATCCTGGATCTACAAGGAACTACAACATGCTGAAAAGAAAAAAACAAACAACCCCATTATACAATGGGCAAAAGATATGAACAGACACTTCACAAAAGAGGACATCCGGGCAGCCAACAAACACATGAAGAAATGTTCAATCTCACTAATCATCAGGGAGATGCAAATCAAAACCACACTGAGATACCACCTAACTCCAGTCAGAATGGCAATTATCAACAACTCAAAAAATAACAGTTGCTGGAGAGTGTGTGGCGAAAAGGGAACACTTCTACATTGTTGGTGGGAGTGTAAACTAGTGCAACCTTTGTGGAAAGCAGTGTGGCGCTTCCTAAAAGCTCTAAATATCAGTCTTCCGTATGACTCCGCAATCCCCCTACTGCGAATATATCCTGAAGAACTCAAATCACTCTATAAAAAAGATACCTGCACATGTATGTTTATCGCAGCGTTGTTCACAATAGCAGGAACCTGGAAGCAACTATCCTGCCCATCAAAAGAGGACTGGATTATAAAAATGTGGTACATATACATGATGGAATACTACGCAGTCATAAAAAAAAACAAAATCATGAATTTCGCAGCAACCTGGATGGAACTAGAGTCTATAATACTGAGTGACCTCTTACAGAAACAAAGATCCAAGTATCACATGTTCTCACTCATATAATGAACCTTGAACATCCAATGTAATACTATAAGAAAATGACTGATGGTACTGGGAAACTATGGGTGGTGAGGAAGATGGGATTAACAGTAGCAAATATCTGTCTGGGGATGGGGAAACACTTCTTATCAACAGGGTGCCTGAATGAAATGTAATTGTATACCTAACTATACCCCACAAAACCATAATAAAAAATATTGATTATGAAAAAAAAAAGTATATATATAAAAAAATGAATTAGTTCACATACAACACAGAACAGTGTCTGGTGCATGGTGAGTCCTCTATGAATGTCAAAAGTGTTTACTAAAACAAAGCACCTCCCAAATATCTATTTCTTATTAAACACTTGCTTTGTGCCAAGCACTGGTTTCGGCATTAGGAATAAAACACTGAACAAAGCAGCCTCTTCCTCACGGAGCTCATAACATAACATAATGTTTTCCAAACTCTAGACTGGAGATTCTTTGGGTAGATTTTCTCCAAAAATCTATTTGTTCATTGAACTGAATAAGTAATCTGTCTCAGAAATACATGCTTAAAAAATTTATGTGGTTACTTTGGAAAAAATAAATATCAAAATCATTTCAAAGGACTTCTTATTTTATATTTTTTGTTATTACTTATCATCTCAACCAATATTAAGAGACCAAATGTGATGATGTAATGGCCCCCAATATTTTTTGGAGGATATTAAAAATAGCATCTTATGGTCAAAATGACTGAATCTACTGGTGGAATGGATAACACAGTCTGACAAAAATCCAAATAATCATTTCTGCTTAGACATAGAGAAGATTCCGTCCATGAAGAATAGCAGTTTGTACCAACACATTGCAGAATAGAGACTGAGTGTCAAGAAAATTTGATCAAAAAGTTTCCAGGTGCTCCCCAAAAGGTTTGGAACCCTTCACAAAGAAGGAGGAGACTGGTAGAACCTTCCAGACTGACCCAATAGAAAGGGCTCTGTTACGAAGCAACCGCTATGGCTGTCCTTCTGATGCAGCTAAACTGGAAGGACATCTCCAAAATTCCAAGAATGGGGGCGGGGCGGGGTGGCAACCTGTGGTTGCTAATGCAGTTTAGATTTCTGTGGATGCCTGGTGAGTGTCAGCACTAAAGGGAGTTCCACCAAAGAGACAGAGGTTACGAAGAAGCATTTGATTCTCTTCTGCTTATTGCTGTTCTAGTACAATAGAAATTATGGAATTGTTTGTACTAACATGCTTAGTTGCTAACCATTATGTATAAGTTCTTTGATCGCTTCTTCTTATAAAAGATGGCAGTATGTAGGGGGAAAGAATGAGTGAGTTGGATTCTGGCCCCTGCTGCAGTTTGAATGTTTTGTCTTGGCATCTGTCCTAGGCAAAGTCTTTAAAAGACTGCATTAACTTTTCTGGAAAATCACTGGGAACTACTGTCAACACTGAGAAACTCATACCAGGCAAGGATTGGATATGAGAAAACCTCCTACCTTATTATTAAAAGTCCCATCCCTTAAAATCATTATAGTGTAATACTCCTCTACACTATATTAATGAGGTCATTAATATTTTACTTTCTGACCTGGAGCTTAAAGACAGTATACATTGCTGCAGACAAGTCTTGGTGATCTTTTGGTCGGTATGTCATTCTCAAGCAACTTGGTGGTATCCATGGAAAAAGAAATCTGCCTGTTTTGTGTTTCATTTGATTTTTGTTTTTCTTACCTGGGAACTGCTATCTCTGGCTACTCCCCTCAAAATAAAATTTCAGTATCAGGCCAAATTTATTAACTGGCAGATACCAGATACGCAGGTCAGGTTTGTTGACTGACTAAAAAAATAACTATTCACATACCAGTGAAAACCCAAACTGTGGGTGTTCTCCTTAGTCACCTTCCCATACCTCAGGTGTTTTCTTTGAAGGGATTCTTTTACTCAAAAAGCCGCTGTTGGCCTAATGAATTAGTGATGTTCTCTTATCATAATTTCAAAGTAGTGATGAGAATAAATGGTAGTTTAAGATATCTGCAACAACTGTAACTGCAAAGATGTAATCTGAGATTTTTAGTGACAAAGTCACCTATCAACAATAACACCAAAGATCACTCATAGGTTGGTATGTTTGAAAGAGCCAGAATCATCTTATTTTATACATATGTTTTCTCATTTACCATCTTTTCAATCAAGACATCTAAAGTCTTCAGTTAAAAAAAAAAGTTCTAAAAAAGACTTGGTTATTTTGTCAACTTAGAGGACAATTTTAGTGAAGTTTAATATCAACTTAATAAGACTGGATTATCTCAAATGTCAAAATAGAGGTCTATTTCACAGGCTGCTCAAGTCCTAGATAATGTATTCTTCCTCTTTGATCTTTTTTCTCAATTTTACTCTTTAAGCACAAAATAGCATTTTAACTTTATTGAGTGTTGTGTCTTGACCATAAATTCTGAGCTGACACTTTTTTTTCTGCTTGCAATCTTCATGCTCTTGCTGCTTTCTCACTTTTCCTTTCCTTCCTTTTTTTTTTTTATCATTGTGCCAACTGAAGGCCCTGGTTTAACCTCTGCTTTTTTTTATTAAAAGAGAGAGAGGACTTTGACTTCTTCTTCCCCCACCTCTCTTGTGCATGTCTGGGTGTCCTCAGCATTCATGGCACTCTACTAAAGTTCAGTTAATGTTTAAGTCCATTAAGCTCATTATATATTCTTTCGTTCATGGTGTACCCAAAGAATGCAGCACAGCCAAAATCTCAAAGACTTTCCTACCTGGGCCTAAGGGGAAATATTTCTTGGAACTACATATCTTTGTGGTTAGTTCCAGAAATTCTCACTGTCCCTAATTAGTTTGCAAAATGTTTGCCATTGTACATTCTGTCTCTTAGAAAAGTTCAAAGCTCAAATTTGCCTTTTTTGAAATATTTATAATCACAAACATTGGCCAGATGGGCCAGCACTTGAGGAGGTTCTACGTGCCTCTTGGCTTCCCACTTGGTTAGGTGGGACAAAAAGATGGCTTGAGCATCTTACGGAAGGAAAAAAGGTGTTTTGGGGGTTTCTCTCCAACTAGTCCATCCAAGAGTAATGGGCAAATGTTAGAAAAAATAATGTGTCTCATCATTAGCCATGAGGCAGACAATGAGAGGAGGAAGAAGAACAAGACAAACACAGCCCACAGACCTCCAGATAAATGGCAGGTTACTCAGACCCCAGAGTTACTGGTAAGGTGTGATCTGCCAGTGACACAGAAAATGAGAACAGTTTGTTAGAAACCCCTAGCGTAAACAGTTCAGAGTCATGGGTGGAAAGGCAAACAGTGATTACTCACTGTTTTGTTTTGGTTTTTAGTTTTTTTGGTTTTTTGTGGACACTGTTCCTTTTTGGGAAAAAAATCTCTCCCTCCTAGAATTTTTCCCAACTGAACCTACCTCTTAGTTATACGTTATGGTCTAATTCGTAAGTTTTTGTGAAGGCTCAACCTGTGAACAGATCCTTTATTCCACTTGAAAGTTTCTGTGCAGTTGAAGTTCAGAAAATCTACTGAAGAGGAGGCCAAGGGCAGTCTCGGAGTTCTGATCCCTATACTTCTCACACACCTTGAATTTCTGTGCAGGGAAAGACCCAGTACTTTCTCTTTCCTCTTAAAGAGCTCCTATTCCCCTTCTTCACAATGGCACAAGTTACAGAAAGTGAGGTTAAGCCTGCCCTCCCTAATTCTGGTATCTGCCCCTATACACACACCCTTGCACATGGACACAAGCAACCAATGGCTTAAACACCAAAATTGCCTAATATATGGCCATTTTTCAGTCACACTCTGTCCTCTGTTTCTCATGTTTTAGATTAATGGCAAAGGTCACATCTTGAAAATCTGTTGTGCTCTGGTCCTTGTGTTCCTGCTCCTGCATGTTTCTATGTCCACAGCCTCCCTCACCACGTGGATACAATAGCACAATGTGGTGGGCCAAGTCAAGAAATGCTCTAGGAAGAACAGTCAAGTACTCAGTGACTACAAACAACATCTGACTTTAAAAATAAAAACAAAAACATCTAACTTTGATTTATGTTTGGCTCTTGGAGGTCACTTTAATGTTAAACTTTCCCCTTCTTGTTTCAGTCCCTCTGCCTTTCCGTTTGCTTTCTCTTTGTATCCAGTGTTGCTACCTGAGATTGAAACTCAAAGAAAATTATTCCTGAGTGAAGTTTGCCAGCTATAAAATACTATAAAAAAGAAACCACTGGCACACTTGTTAACATCTTTGTAGTACTTCCAAAGTTTCTCTGTGAAGTGTGGACCCAGCCAGAACCACCTGGGAGCTGGGTGCCAAGCCCTCCTGAGAGCAGGTTGGGTTTCTGTCCACCAGAAAAGGTATCCTCACAGAGAGTCTTTCTCTTCCTCCCCTACCTCCTTGCCCAATTTTCTAGACAATTTTTTTTTTACTTCAAATTAATGGTGAATGTATTTTCTAGCCTCATTCCTGCCTATCACGTTTATTCCCTTTGTTTATAGCAGATATAATAAGTCATTTGTTTATTTATTCATAGACAGACATTTTTTGAAGAGAAAACACTGGTCTAGGCATGGGGGATAGCTCCATGAAAAAGTCAGACAGGGTCTCCCTGATATCGTTCATTCACATGCTAGGTGAATGCAGTGCCCATAACAGTTCTGCCTAATCTCATGGAACTTCCTTCAAGAGTGTCCTGAGAGACTATGTAGGTAAACCCCTACATAACTCCTGACCATCCCATCTTCTAACACTCATGCCCTCCACTTGAGTGTGGATGAGACCATGGTTTACTTTCAGTAATAGGAAAAAAAAAAAAAATATATATATATATATATATGATGTCATTTCTGTGATTATATCATGACATATAAAATTCCATCTTGCTAACAGACTTACTCTAGAAACCCCCATAGCAGACTTTGAAAAAGTAAGTAGCCATAAGAGAAGGGCCATGTGGCAAGAAGCTGAGAGCAGCTGACAGCCAACATCCAAAAAGGAGCTGGGGACTGCAGTCCTACACCTGCAAGGAAATGAATTCTACTAATGACCTGAGTTAGCTTAAAGGTAATTCTTCCCTAATCCTGTCTCCAAATGAGAACACAGGCTGACACTTTAATTGCAGTCTTATGAGATAACCCATTCCTAGATTCTTGACCCACAGAAACTCTGAGATAATAAATTGATATTGTTTTAAACTGTTAAATTTGTGATTATTAGTTATGTAGCATAAAAAAACTAATACAAAGATCCCATTGACAAGAAGAGTAACCTGGCCAACCACCATCCTAGAAGCTTCTGTAGCTGGTTACACTGGCTTCCTCTATTCATCTGTCTCTTAGACTCCTTGAATTGTAGAGTTTTAACTCTTCCCCCACACCCAAGAATTCCCTTGATCTAGGCAAGCATGTTTGCAATCTCCCTAACTCCTGAACTCCTTAAAATCAGGAAATTGATGAAGCAAGATCATAAATGAAGAGAGATCCTTGAAATACTGTGCAAGTAGGATGATTTTCATTGAAGGAATTTCAAAGACATCCTATCCCACTATAGTCCCACTCACTCCCAAGTAACTTAGATGGCCCATTAACCACAAATTTCCACTGTTGGGGCCACTCTTTTGAAGTGGGGAATTGTCTCCATATAGTCCTTGTTATTACATGCAGTAATTTTCCATTTTTTCTTTCATTAACTCAACAAATATTTAACTTCCTTATCTGTAAGATGAGTATAGTAACGGTACCTATCTTCTGCAGTTGTCGTGAGATAAAATGAGTTAATATCTATAAATTATGTAAATAATTGCTTTACATGTATATGTATATGATATTATTATTAATAAGGTTTACAGGATTATTATTTATTATAGCATTGACAGTGACCTAGATATTGGGAATACAGATATATATAAGATATAGACCCTGCCCTGTAGCTAGTTCCTCCTGTATCTGTCTAACAACGAAGTTCTGAATAAAAAGATCAATAGGACTGGATATTTTTTGGAATGGAGGCTGGAAATAAGTAAAATGGATCTCAGAACCACATAGCACATGCTGGAAAACTTTCACTAGCTGGGTGTAGTCTGGAGGAGGGAGATATAAATGATGGATCCAATAGCAGCCTTTGTCTTCTTGGTATCTCGGGAACCAATCAATGAAAGAGGAGATAAGTGAAGACAAATGCTGCTCACATTATAATTTTTACAGGGTCAGTCCTGCTAATGCAAATAAATTAAGCCATGAACTTGCAACATAGCCATAGGATTGTTATTCATGGCAAATGTACACATGGTCAACACAGGGTAGAACAATATTAATTTATGGCTTCAATAAAAGTGTAATTCACAGAATAGTTAGATTTGGTTTCTCTTCTTTCAGGAAAGCTAGTGGGAGCTCCAAAGATAAACTCCAAGGGCAAAACGGTGAGCAGGAGCCGTGTGCGAAGACTATAAGTCTGGTCCCTATTCTTCAAACAAGCCATTCAAAGTTAAATTCATGTATCCTTGGAGTTTCTTGCTGAAGGTTTCAGTCATGATAAGACTAAAAATGCAAGGGCACAACTTACATCATATTAAATTGGTTGCTGGTGAGTGTGTCTCAATTTGTGGTTGCACTTTATATTCTTATCTCTCACCTCTGTGCCTACCATGGTGTCAGCAAATAACAAAATATTCAAAGTTTATTTTCTAAATAATGAGTCACTGAATGCTTATTAATAAAACCAGACAATGAATATTAAATAGTCAAAGAAGCAAAATAATTTATAAGTCAATAGTTCTTATTCCTATTTGTGGGTTCCCACACTGAGGGAACATTTTTAATGAATTTGGACACAGTTCTAGTGGGAATAGAATTTTTAAATCTGTAAGTGAGTGACTTTGCCCAAATACTGTGTCTACAGCAAAGACGAAATTCTTGAGATCTCTCCTGAAACTTCTTCCTGACTGCTCCATATAATGAACATTTTGCTTTTCAGGCACAGAAAAAATAAAAAGAATTCTTTCGTGCTCTTCTAAACTCCTACTCCACCAAGCTTTATGAATGTTTGTGTACCAAGTGAAACCAGATGTTTTGATTTCCTCTCCTAGCCTACCATGAGGGCCTTGATTTTCACCATTAGGGTTGTTTTTTAAGACTTGAGATCTTGTTATAAAATGATTCCTTTGCTTATTAGCTAGTGAACATATAATGGCTTGTTGCTGATTTCTTGGGGTGGAGGAAACATGAAAATGCAGCATCACAAAGGGATAGGGTGTATACTGGGTCCTACGGAAGGTCAAGACGGGCTCATGATAGAATCTGAGCTACTTTTTTACTTTCTTGGATAGATCGATTATGTATGTATGTATGTATGTACGTATTTGAGTTGGAGTCTCACTGTCGCCAAGACTGGAGTGCAGTGGCATGCTCACAGCCACTGTAGCCTCAACCTGCTGGGCTCAGGCAATCCTTCCACCTCAGTCTTCCAAGTAGCTGAAATCACAGGTGCGCACCACTAGGATAATTTAATGAGATGGTTTATTTTAAAATGCTCAGCATATAGTAATGTGATCAATAATGATTCACTTTTCAATTACTCTTTGATTAGGAGGAGGTAGAGCAAAAAGGAGGAAGAATTCTGTACTGTACAGAATTGCATGGAAAAGGGAAGGGGCACAGGAAGTAAAGTGTTTTTTTAATTTTTTAAATTTATTTTAAAGATGTGGGGTATAATTCAGGATTAGGTATACAAGTGGTCATCGTACAGGTAAAGTTTGGGCCTCCCTTTGGTTCCCACTTTGCCTGGTTTGAGATCAGGCAACCTTATTGATGTTGTGTCCCCCCCACCCACACCCCAGTAGTATCCCACTGCTGCCAATCCCTTATTTATAGTATTATAGTAAATGTTCAGGGTCTGCATATGAGTGAGAACACGTGGTACTCTCTTCTTTGTTTCTGTGATTGATCACTGAATTTTATAGACTCTAAATCCAACCAAGTTGCTGCGAAGTCCATATGTTTGTCCTTTTTTATGACTGCATAATAGTCCATTGTGTATAAGTACATTTTTTCATCCAGTACAGTTTCAATGGGCAGAATGGTTGGTTCTGTGTTTTTGCTATTGTGAATAGTGCTACAATAGACAAGATTATGCAGATATCTTTCTTGTAGAATGATTTGAATTCCTCTGGGTATATTCCCAGTAGGGGGATTGCTGAGTCATATGGAAGGACGATGTCTTCTTTTAGAAATCACCACACTGTTTTCCAAAGAGTTTGCATTCCCACAAGCAGTGTAGAAGCGTTCCTTTTACACTGCTGGTGGCAATCTCACATCTGTTATTCGTTTTATTAATGATGGTCATTCTTACTGGGGTTAGGTAGCATCTCAATGTAGTTTTGATTTACATTTCTCTGATGATTAGTGCAGCTGTGCATTTTTTCATGTGTCTGTTGGTTGTCCATATATCTTCTTTTGAGAAGTGTCTATTCAAGTCTTTTGCCCACTTTTTAATGGGGCTCCCCCTGCCCCCAGCACATTTGAGTTCCTTGTAGATCCTAGGTGTTAGGGCTTTGCCAATGTACAATTGGAAAATATTTTTTTCCAGTCAGTGGGCTGTCTCCCTGCTCTCTTGATGGTTTATTTTGCTTTGCAGAAGCTATTCAGTTTAATGAGGTCCCACTTGTCTATTTTATTTCTTCTGGCATGGACACTTGGGATTTTGATCAGGAATTGGTTGCCAGTTCCAATTTCCATAAGGGTGTCTTCTGCATTTTCTAAGGTTCTTACAGTTTGAGGTTTTACATTTAGGTCTTTGATCCATTTAGAATTGATTTTTATGTATGGTGATAGGTACGGATCCTGTTTCAATCTTCTGCATGAAAGTTCTCCCAGCACCATTTACTGAATAGGTTCTCCTCTCCCCAATGGTTGATGGTGGGGACTTTGTCAAAGTTGAGTTGATTGAGAAATTGAAGTTTTGCTTCTGGAATCTCTGTCCTGTTCCATTGGTCCATATGCCTATTCTTGTGCCAATACCAGGTTGTTTTGATTATTGTAGACTTATAGTAAAGTTTGAAGTCTGGAAGTATGATGACTCCCGTTTTGTTTCTTTTCTTTTTTTTTTTTTTTTTTTGAGTTGGAGTCTCACTCTGTCGCCCAGACTGGAGTGCAGTGGCCGCTCCCGGCCACCGCAGCCTCGACCTGCTGGGCTCCGGCGATCCTTCTGCCTCAGCCTTCCCAGTAGCCGGAATTACAAGCATGCGCTACCACGCCCGGCTGATTTTTTGATTTATTGCAGAGATGAGGTCTCGCCGCTCAGGCGGGTCTCGAACCCGCGGGCTCAGGCAATCCACTCACCTCAGCCTCCCAAAGGCGCAGGATTACAGGCTGAGCCACCGAGCCCAGCCCGTTTTGTTTCTTTTGCTAAGGATTATTTTGACTATTCACAGTCATTTATGTTCCCATATGAATTTCTGTATTGTCATTTCCAAGTCTGAGAAGAATGATGTTGGTAGTTTAATGGGCATTGCATTGAATCTGAAGATTGCCTTTGGTACGATGGACATCTTAACAATGTTGATTCTTCCTATCATGAGCATGAAATATTTTTCCATTTCTTTGTGTCTTCTTGGACTTCTTTTTTTAAATCAATATTTTTTATTAAGGTTTTGTGGGGTACAGTTAAGGGTTAGGTGTACAATTACGTTTCATTCAGGCACCCTGT
>NW_007259192.1:98621-103409 GCF_000164805.1 Carlito syrichta | reverse complement strand
GGAAGCATGGTTGCTTCCAGGTTCTTGCTATTGTGAACAACGCTGCGATAAACATACGTGTGCAGGTATCTTTTTTATAGAGTGATTTGAGTTCTTCAGGATATATTCGCAGTAGGGGAATTGCAGGTTCATATGGGAGGTTGATATTTAAACCTTTTAGGAATCGCCACACTGCTTTCCACAGAGGTTGCACTAGTTTACACTCCCACCAACGGTGTAGAAGTGTTCCCTTTTCGCCACACCCTCTCCAGCAGCTGTTATTTTTTAACTTGTTGATAATTGCCATTCTGACTGGAGTTAGGTGGTATCTCAGTGTGGTTTTGATTTGCATCTCCCTGATGATTAGTGAGATTGAACATTTCTTCATGTGTTTGTTGGCTGCTCAGATGTCCTCTTTTGTGAAGTGTCTATTCACATCTTTTGCCCATTTTATAATGGGGTTGTTTGTTTTTTTTCTTTTCAGCACGTTGTAGTTCCTTGTAGATCCAGGATGTTAAACCTTTGTCAGACCTGGTGTTGGCAAATACTTTTTCCCAGTCTGTAGGCTGTCTCCCAGCTCTCTTGATGGTTTCTTTGGCCTTGCAGAAGTTTGTTAGTTTAATAAGGTGCCACTTGTCTATCTTCTCTCTTATGACCTGTGGGTTTCGGGTTTTGTTCAGGAATTGGATGCCAGTTCCGATTTCCATGAGGGTATTTCCTTCATTTTCTAAGGTTCTTATGGGTTGAGGTTTTACATTTAGGTCTCTGATCCATTTGGAGTTAACCTTTGTGTATGGGGATAGATAGGAGTCCTGTTTCAGTCTTCTGCATGTGTTCAGCCAGTTTTCCCAGCACCATTTACTGAATAGGTTCTCCTCTCCCCAGTGGTAGGTGGTGGAGGCCTTGTCGAAGATGAGTTCATTGAGAAATTGAGGTTTTGCTTCTGGAATCTCAATTCTGTTCCATTGAACTATATGCCTGTTCCTATACAAATACCAAGCTGTTTTGATGATGTAGCTTTATAGCAAAGTTTGAAGTCTGGTAATGTAATACCACCTGCTTTGTTTTTTTGCTGAGGATTGTTCTGGTTATTCTTGGACGTTTGTGTTTCCATACGAATTCCTGTGTTGTCCTTTCTAGGTCTGAGAAGAATGTTGCTGGTAATTTGATGGGTATTGCATTGAATTTGTAGATTGCCTTAGGTAAGATGGACATCTTCACAATGTTGATTCTTCCAAGCCATGAGCATGGGATATTTTTCCACTTGTTTGTGTCATCTTTGATTTCTTTGAACAGTGTTTTGTAATTTTCATTGTAAAGGTCTTTCATACATCTGGTAAGGAAATGCCAAGGTATTTCTCTTTTTTTGTGGCTATTGTGAATGGAACTGTGTTTTTTATTTGGGTTTCTGCTTGTTTATTATTGGTGTAGAGAAATGCAATTGTCTTTTGCACATTTATTTTGTATCCTGAGACTTTGCCAAAGACCTTTATCAGTGTAAGGAGGTTTTTGACAGATTCTCTTGGGTTTTCAAGGTACACAATCATATCATCTGCAAAGAGAGATAACTTGACTTCCTCTTTTCCTATTTGGATACCCCTAATTGCCTCCTCTTCTCTGATTGCTCGAGCCAGGACTTCCAATACTATGTTGAACAGGAGGGGTGAGAGTGAGCATCCTTGTCTTGTTCCAGTTTTCAGGGGAAATGGTTCCAATTTTTGTCCATTTAGGGGTATGCTGGCTGTGAGTTTCTCGTAGATGACTTTTACTATTTTGAGGTATGTTCCCCACATGCCTAGATGTTCAAGGGTTTTTATCAAGAAGTGTTGCTGGATTTTATCAAAAGCTTTTTCTGCATCTAATGATATAATCATGTGGTTTTTGTTTTGACATCTGTTGATGTATTTAATTACATTTATGGTTTTACAAATGTTGAACCAGCCTTGCATCCCAGGAATGAAGCCCACTTGGTCATGATGGATGATTTTTGAGATGTATTGCTGAATCCGGTTTGCTAGGATCTTGTTGAGAATTTTAGCATCTATGTTCATCAAAGATATTGGCCTGTAGTTCTCTTTCTTTGTTGGATTTTTACCTGGCTTGGGTATCAATGTGATGTTGGCTTCGTTAAATGATTTGGGGAGAGTTTCATCTTTTTTAATCGCCTGGCATACCTTCAGGAGGATTGGTATCAGCTCCTCCTTAAATGTCTTGTAGAATTATGCTGGAAAGCCATCTGGACCAGGGCTTTTTTTTGGTAGGAAGTTTTCTTATTATGTAGTCAATTTCCTTGATTGTTATTGGTCTATTTAGGATCTCAATTTCTTCTTCTTCCAATCTATGGAGGTTGTGTGATGTCAGAAAGTCCTCCATTTCCTTAAGGTTTTCAAGTTTGTTTCCATACAAGTGTACGTAGTAGTCTCTAATGATCTTTTGTATTTCTTCAGGGTCAGATGTGACTTCATCTTTTGTGTTTCTGATTGTGCTTATTTGGTTTTTTTCTCGTTTTTTCTTGGTCAGTCTAGTTAGGGGACCATCGATCTTGTTTATCCTTTCGAAGAATCAGCTTTTTGTTTCATTGATTTTTTGTATTATCTTTTTGTCTTCTATGTCCTGGATTTGGGCTTTTATTCTGGTGATCTGGATTCTTCTGCTGAAATTAGGGTTTTTGTGGCCTTGCTTTTCCAGCTTCTTTAGGTGGCTTGTCAGGTTGTTAATTTGTGTTCCTTCCATTTTCTTCATGTGTGTTTGTAGGGATATATATTCCCCCCTTACTACAGCTTTCAAGTCTTCCCAGAGATTTTGGTAAGATGTTTCTTCATTTTCATTTGTTTCCAGGTATCTTTTGATCTCTGTTTTGATTTCATCATTGACCCAGGAGTTGTTTAGCATCATGCTGTTTAGTGTCCGTGTCTTTGTGGGTTTTGGGGGGACTTTGTTGGTGTCAATGTTTATTTTTATTCTACTGTGGTCTGAAAAGGTGCATGGTAGAATTTCGGTCCTTTTAAATTTGCTTATGCCTGATTTATGGCCAAATACGTGGTCGATCTTAGAATACATTCCATGCGGTGATGAGTAGAATGTATATTCTGTGGTCTTTGGATGGAATGTTCTGTAGGTATCAATTAAGTTCATTTGGTCCAAAGTCACATTGAGGTTCCAGATCTCCTTGCTGATTTTTTTGTCCTGATGATCTGTCTAGGGTTGTGAGTGGGGTATTAAAGTCCCCAGTTATGATGGTGTTAGAGTCAATATCTTTCTTTAGTTTTCCTAGAAGTTGCTTTATGAAAGTTGGCACACCTATGTTGGGTGCATATATGTTTAGGATAGATATTTCTTGTTGATGAATTGAGCCTTTTATCATTATGTAGTGACCTTCTGTATCTTATTTGATTTTTCAATAGCTTGAAGGGTATTTTGTCTGAAATTAAGATCGCTCTTCCTCCTTTCTTTTGTATTACGTTCGCCTGAAAGTTTGTTTCCCATCCTCTTACTTGGAGTCTGTGGGTGTCCTTTCCAGTGAGGTGAGTCTCTTGAAGGCAATAGATTGTTGCCTGATGATATTTCATCCATTTTGCCATTCTATGTCTTTTCAGTGGTGCATTTAGTCCATTCACATTTAGGCTAATAATTGAAATGCAAGAGTTGATCCCCGTCATAAGGTTCTTACAGAGTTGTTCCTGTTTGTTTGTTGTCTTTCTTTGGGTTCTGGAGTTGGCTCTTGTGTTTTTAATCTTTTGCCTGTACTCTTGTGAAGAATGTTGTTGTTCTTTTTTCTTTTTCTTCTGTGTTCAGTACTTTCTTAAATGTTTCTTGTAGAGGTGGTCTGGTGGCAGTGTAGGTTCTTAGGGATTGGATATCTGGAAAAGATTTCAATTCTCCCTCACTAATGAAGCTTAGTTTGACTGGGTAGGTTATTCTTGCTTGAAATTGTTTATCTTTTAGAACTTTGAAGATAGGGCTCCAGGCTCTCCTAGCCTGAAGGGTTTCTGTTGATAAATCTGCTGCTATTCTAAGTGGTCTTCCCTGGTAGGTAGTCTGGCCTTTTTCTCTTGCTGTCTTTTAGGATTTTTTCTTTTATAGCTACTTTGTTTAGGCGAATTATTATGTTTCTGGGAGTTGGTCTTCTCATTTGTTGTCTTGCAGGGGTTCTCTGAATCTCTTGTGTTTGAATTTTTTCATCCTTGATGAGATGAGGAAGTTTTCTTGAATGAGTTCATGAAATGTTTGTTCCAGTGTGGCTTCTGTTTCTCTCTCTGCCTCAGGAAGTCCAATTACTCTTAGGTTTGGTCTCTTGAAGTGATCATTCATCTCTTGCAGGTTTTGTTCTGTCTTTTTGAGCTTCTTTTCTATGCTTTTGACAGTTTGGCTTAGTTCTGTGTTTTGGTCTTCGAGCTCTGACATTCTTTCTTCTGCTTGGCTAATTCTGCTTTCCATGCTTATTAGTTTGTTATTTATTTCCATCACAGTATTCTTTACCGCTGTTATTTCTGACATCAGCTCCTTCCTATTTTTCTCTTGTCTCTCCTCAATTTTTTAAACTCTCTCCATTAATGTCTTGATGTCTGGGTTTGTTGCATGTGACCAGTCATTCTGGGGGCTCTTCATTGTTTGTGTTCCAGAATCTGTTTTCTCAGTGTCTGATCTCCCAGGGGTCTGTGTGAGAACTATATTCTTCTTTTGGTTTTTTTTCATTTGTGCAGTTTTTCCCCCTCCCTACTTTTTCCTTCCCTCCATGTCCCCATCTTCTTTAATTCTGATATTCAGGGGTAGAGGGATTGGTTTTACTTCTGCTTGTTCAATCTCCTA
>NW_007259192.1:85311-98513 GCF_000164805.1 Carlito syrichta | reverse complement strand
ATGGATAATCTGGACCCCACTTCTCACTGCCTTGGAATCTGTCCGTGCAGTGGGGCTGTAGGTTACTCTCTGAAATAAAATGTGGTTAGCAGAGGGAAGAGAATGGAGCAGACAGTGGGTTGAAGAGGGGGGTGGAGAGACAGAGTAGTAGGGGGAAACAAATGAGTGTGCCAACAAATGGAGAGAGAGACCTATACTGAAACAGATAAAAACAATAGACCACAGCTACAGATGAACCAACTCCCATACAAAATAAAATAAAACATATAGTGATGCTAACATACAAGCTAACCAACCACCTTATTGGTGTGCTCTTCCTCTATACAAAGATATGGTGTACAGAGAGAAGAAAAGAGAAGCAAAGGAAGAGGGAAAAAAAAGGAACAATACAGTAGGAATAGAATTAAGTCATTAAACTATCAGAATCAATCACACACACTCTGAGACTTTTCATTTAAGTCCAATGTCCTTTCAGTTCTGATTTCTAGCTTTCTTTTCAAGCAGGTAAATTAGTTTGCAGTTAGGGTCAGTTGCCCCTGGTCTGCTGTGAAGGATAGTTCAGATCACCCTCTGTTCACCACTCTGGCCTATGTCTTTTTCAAGCCTGTTTCTCCCGATTTGGTGTTGTTACCTTGAATCACCAGCAGGTGGTGCTATCTCAGCTGCTTGCCCCAGAGGGGGTGGGACCGGACAGGAACCAGCAGAGACTGGAGATGGATGCCTGCCTGAGGGCACAGGGAGGAGACTTACGGCGGGCAGGACGTCTTGGTGGCAGGAGAGGTGGCAGCGATCCCAGCAGATCTTCCCTGAAGGGGCTTCAAGGACTGAAGTCGTGGATCGCCTCCGGCCCAGGTGGTGCGATGTGCTACCAGCGGTGGTTGCGGCGGCAGTTTCTGCACTGCAGTGGCTGTCCAGTCCGCTGCGATGCCCAGCGGTGGCAACGGCTGAGCTCCATATGAAGAGCAGGCTGCGTTTTTGGGGTCCGCAGCCCTTGGGTTGAGAACCAGAGACCCACTGCTGTTCTCCTTTGCAGAGGGTTTCACAGACCAGGTTGCCCCATTGCCATCTTGCTGGAAGGCCTCTTCTAGGATTTCTTTCAGCAGTGTTTTGCAGTTTTCCTTGTAAAGGTCTCTCACTTCTCTGGGTAGGAAGATGCCAAGCTATATCTTTTTTAAAATGGCTATTGTGAATGGGATTGTTCTTTTTATTTAGTTCTCTACCTGCTTGTTGGGATATAAAAATGCGACTGTCTTTTGCACATTTATTTTGTACCTAAAGAGTTTGCCAATATTGTTTATCAGTGAAAGCAGATTTTTAATAGATTATCTTGGATTTCCAAGGTATGAGATCATATCATCAGCAAAGAGGGATATCTTGTTTTTCTATTTCCTGATTTCCTTCTTATGTCTAATTGCTGTAGCTAAGACTTTCAACACAATATTAAACAGAAGATTGAGAGCAGGCAGCCTTGTCTTGTTCTGATTTTCAGGGAAATAATTCCAGTTTCTGTCCATTTAGAAATATGCTGGCTGTGGGTTTATCATATATGGTGCTTACTGTTTTCAGGTATGGTTCTTCTATACCTAGGAGTTTGAGGATTTTTATCAAGAAGGGATGCTGGATTTTATTGAAAGCTTTTTCTGCATCTAATGACATAATCATGTGCTTCTTGTTTTTACATTTGCTGATGTATTTAATTGCATTTATGATTTTTTGTATTGGCGAATGATTTTTGAGTTGTATTGTTGGATTCAATTTGCTAGAATCTTATTGAGAATTTTTGCATCTATGTTCATTAGGGATAGTGGCCTGTAGTTCTCTTTTTGTTGTTGTTGGATCTTTACCTGGTTTCGGTATCAGTGTGATGTTAACTTTGTAAAACGATTTGGGGAGAATTCCATCTTTCTCAGTTGCCTGGAATACTTTCAATAGGATTGGTAGCAGCTCCTCCTTATACGTTTTGTAGAATTCCACCATCAGGTTCAGTGTTTTTGTTTTTCGTTTTTTGTTTTTTTGTGTGTGTGGTGGGTAGTTTTCTAATGAGTGAGTCAATTTCCTGTGTTGTTATTGGTTCATTTAATGTCTCAATGTCTTCTTGTTTCAACCTTAGGAGGTTGTGTGATGTCAGAAAGTCCTTCATTTCATTTAGATTATCAAGTTTGTTTCCATACAGGTGTGCATAGTAATCGCTGATAATCTTTTGTATTTCTTCAGGGTCAGTTGTAATTTGATCTTTTGCATTTCTGATTGTGTTTATATGGGTTTTTTCTCTCTTTTTGTTTGTCATTCTGGCTAGGGGTTCATCAATCTTATTTATTGTTTGAAAGAACCAGTTTTGTGCTTGATTTTTTTTCTATGATATTTTTATCTTCTATGTCCTGTATTTGGGCTTTTACTTTGGTGATCTGGGTTCTTCTGCTAAAGTTATGGTTTTGGTTGACTTGTCTTTTCAGTTCCCTTAGGTGATTTGTTGGGCTGTTGATTTGTGATCCTTCCATTTTCTTAATATGTGTTCATAGAGATATAAATTTCCTCTTATAACTGCTTTCATGGCATCCCAGAAGTTTTTGTAAGATGTTTCTTCATTTTCATTTGTTTCCAGGAATCTTTTAATTTCTGTTTTGATTTCTGTGCTGACCCAGTAATCATTCAGCATCATGCTGTTTGGTGTCCATGTCTTTGTGGGTTTGGGGGGAATTTTGTTGGTGTTGATATTTATTTTTATGCCACTGTGGTCTGAGAAGGTGCATGGCAATATTTTGGTCTTATGAAACTTGTTTATGCTTGATTTATGGCTGAGGATGTGATCAATCTTGGAGTACGTTCCATGTGGTGATGAATAGAATGCATATTCTGTGATTGTTGGGTGTAGTATTCTGCAGGTATCTATTAAGTTTATTTGGACAAGCATTATGTTGAGATTCTCTTTGTTGATTTTTTGCCTCACTGACCCATCTAGGATTGTTAATGGGATATTTAAGTTCCCAATTATAATAGTGATAGAGTCAATATCTTCTTTTAGTTTTTTTAGTAGTTGCTTTACAAACACTGGTACTCTTGTGTTGTGTGCATATATGCTTAGGATGGTTATTTCCTGTTGATGGATTGAACTTTTCATCATTACATAGTATCCTTCTGTATCTTTTTAAATTTGTGATAGCTTAAATGTTGTTTTGTTTGATATTATGACTCCTGTCTTCTTTTGTGATCCTTTTGCCTGGAAACTTGTTTTCCATCCTCTAACTTTTAGTCTGTATGTGTCCCTTATGGTGAAATGAGTTTTCTGGATGGAGGGTCATGGTTTTTTATCCAGTTTTCCATCCTGTGTCTTTTCAGTGGTGCATTTAGTTCATTCACACTCAGGCTAAATATTGAAATGTGATTGTTTAACCCTGTCTTGAAATTCTTATACAGTTTTTATTGTTGTTGTTTGCTTGTTTTCTTTTGGCTTTGGGGTTTGTGTATGTGTGTGTGTGTGTGTGTTTTTTGTCATTGACTTCTTCTAAAGTTTTTTCTTTGTTTGTTTTCTTTAAGTTTCTGGGTTGATGCATGCGTGTGTTTTCAAGTTTGCAGTTGCAATATATTCTCTGTTGATTCTGTGTTTTGCTTTCTCTTGGGAAGTGTGTGGTCATTTCCCCCCCCCCCCTTTTTTCTGTGTTTAATACCTTTTAAGTGTTTCCTGCAGAGTTGGTCTAGAAACTGCATAATCTCTTAGGGATTATGTCCCTAAGAGTCCTTTCTAATTTGTAGTGTTTCTGCTGATAGATCTGCTGCTATTCTGATTGGCTTTCCCTGGTAAGTAGTTAGACCTTTCTCTCTTGCTGCCTTTAGGATTTTTTCTTTTGTACCTACTTTATGTAGGTGAATTACTATGTCTCTAGTTGATTTTCTCATTTGGTGTCTTGTGAGGGTTCTCTGTATCTCTTGTGTTTGGGTGGTCACATCTCTAGTGAGGTAGGAAAAGTTTTCTTTGATAACCTCCTGGAATAGAAAGGTGTTTTCTATTTCCCTTTCTTCTTCTGGAATACCAATCAGGCATAGGTTTGGCCTCTTGATATGATTGCACATCTTTTGGAGACTTTGTTCTTTCTTTCTGAATCTTCTTTCTATGGTTTTTACAGATAGTATTAATTCCATGTTTTGGTCTTCAAATTCTGAGATTCTTTCTTCTGCTTGATTAAATTTTCTTTCCATGCTTTTCATCTTGTTATTTATTTCCTGGGTGAAATTTTTATGGCCAAAATCTCTGTTACAAGTTATTTCAGTGTTGCATCTTGTCTTTCTTGAGACTTATTCACTCCTTCCATCCATTCCCTGATCCCTGTCCTATTCTGGGGTCAGTCATTGGTGACTTCCATTGTTTGGGCACAAGGTCTGATTTTTCAGGAGTTTTCTCTTTGTTACACTGGGAAATACCTGTGTTCTTTTGTTGGTTTTTTCCTCATTTGTGATAGATCTCTTTCTTCTCTCTTTAGTCCCATTATTCAGTGGCAATGGGAGAGGCTTTCATTTCTGATACTTGCTCACCCTTCTATTCTTCCCTGACCAGGGCTCTGAATTTGTTCTGTTTTGAAACAGGGCTGTGGTTGGGAAACTTTGCTCTCTCTTGTAGTTTTGAGAGTCGAATAAGGTGAAGGATGGGGAGCTAGGATTCAGAAACTACTTGCAAATTACAATGTTCACTGATTATGGTATGGGTTCCCTGAAACCCGCTCCCCACCACCACTCTATATGACAATGTAATAGGTACATGTGTGTACTCCCTGAGTCCAAGATACAGTTACAGCAATGAGGAGAACAGAGAAAAGTAGAATGAAATAAGACAGATATAAATATGAAAAAAATTAAAAATAGGAAAAAACACAGGAAAACAAAAGCAGAAACCAAAGCAAAGAACAATTAAACACACACACGCATGCATATACAAGCACGCACACACATACACACATGCCAAAACAAACTGGAAAAACAAACAACAAAATAAGAAAACCAAACACACACACACACACACACACACACACACACACACACACATGCCCAACACAAAATGAAAGGAGAAGAAAAAGAAAAAAAGAAAAGAAAAAAGGAATTCAAGTTGAATCCTCACACATATATTTGCACACATAAAAAAATAGAAGAACAAAAAAGCAAAAACAAAAAAACCTGAAAGATGAACACTCATTCACATAAAAAGAAAACAAAAAATGAAAGAAAGAAAGAAAAAAGAAGATGCTGGGCTCAGTGGCTCAGCCTGTAATCCCAGCATTTTGGGAGGCTGAGGTGAGTGGATTGCCTGAGCCCGCGGGTTCGAGACCCACCCAGGCAACTTGGCAAGACCTCGTCTGTACAATAAATCAAAAAACACTAGCCAGGCATGGTAGCACATGCCTGTAGGTTCAGCTACTTGGAAAGCTGAAGCAGAAGGATCGTCGGAGCCCAGCAAGTCAAGGTTGCTTGTCAAGGCCAGGAGCATGCCACTGCACTCCAGTCTGGGCAACAGAGTGAGACTCCAACTCAAAAAAAAAAAAAGAAGAAGAAAGAAGAAAAGAAAAAGAAAAAAAGGATGGAGGGGATGCAAACCGAACCCTCACACACACATTCAGACACAAAGTAAAAGTATAAAAAAAACCTGCCCTTTTGTGGTAGGTTCTATAATTGTTCCTCTCTGCTGCTCACAGGTAAACCCCTCTGTTGTCTCCTACAGAGCTTGACCTCATTAACAATCTCCCCAGTGTCTTTAGTCCTCCCTTGTATGGTCAGGGGGATCCCCTCTGATAGGGAGGTGCAGGATTGTCTCTTCCCTGGGTACTGGTGGGAGCATCCCAGCCATGCTTATCTTGGAGTGGAGTCCTCCTATTGTGACTGACATCCAGGCTCTGCCTGCATTTCTCCCTCTCAGTCTTGCCCCAGCCTTGGGGGTCTGATGTTCAGAGGATTGCTGGGGAGGATGGAATTGGGTCAGCCCCAGATTCACTGCTGATCTCTCTAGAGGTCTTCCTCATCCTTTTCTGGCCATACTCTTTGTCCCATGGTTGAATCAGGATGGGGGTGGGTTACCTGAGATTTAGCACTCATCCCTTTGGGTCATGATCAACCCTTGAGTAGTTAATCTGCCAGTGACAGAGATTGGGTCTGTAGCTCCATGGTGAACAAGCTGGAGCACTTTCCTGCCCCATTTTCAAGATGGTGACAGGTTACCACTTTCATCTTCTCCAGTGGGGCTCTGCCTCTGAGCTCCCTCGATGTGCTCCCTCTGCAGCCTTTGCTGCCAGTGTCTGGCCAGATGCTACAGTGGTAGGGCGTAGCCTGGAGCCAGCAGTCCCATCCAGCAACTTCTTCCTAGGAAGGGTTTAGTTGATTTTTTTTAAAAGGCACTCGGCTTCTGTGCCCCAGGAAGTGCCGGGGTCCAAGCAGAGCAGCTGCGGCACCTACCACTTTACCAAGAGAGCCCTGGCCACTTACTCCTGAGTCCACCCTCTGTCAGCCACTCACATGCCCACTTACTCACTGGCATATATGCAAAATTTTCAATATACTCACTCACATGGGGGCTCACATAGTCCAACTGACTCATCCACCATCTTCCTCCCCCAAAGTAGAGTTTTAAAAGTGGTGACAGTAGAAAGCTAGAAACAGATTTCTCTAAACTCATCTCTCAAAGGGCTAATTCTGGGCATTGATGCCTTGTGCTACTATTCTACAACAACATTATGCCTGTTCCCCATCACAGTTTTTGGATTCAGACGCTTTTAATACACTTGGTGCAACAGAGTGTGGTAAGCAGAATAATGACCCACCAAAGATGTCAACATCCTAATTTCCAGAATCTGTGAATATGTTACCTTACATGGCACAGGGACTTTGCAGATGAAGATTATGAACCTTGACATGAGAATATTATCCTGGATTATATGGGTAAGCCCCATCTAACCATATGAGCCCTTAGATGTGGAAGGGGAGGGTAGAAGAGTGAGAGATGTGGCAGAATAAGAAAGTGAGGAAGATTCCATGCGTGAGGGCTACCCAACCCCCAATTGCTGGCTTTGAAGATGGAAAAGGTGGTCATAAGCCAAGGAATGCAGGCAACCTCTATAATCTGGGTAAGGCCCTCAGCTGATAGCCAGCAAGGATATGGGGACCTCCGTCCTACAACTGAAGGTGCTGAATTCTGCCAACAACCTGTATGTGCAAGGAAACAGATTGTCCTCTAGAACCTACAGAAAGAAATGCAGCCCTGCTAACACCTTGATTTTAGCCCAGTAAGACTGATGTTTTTGACATAGAAAACTAAAAGAGAATAAATTTTTGTTGTTTAAACAACTATGTTAGTGATAATGTGTATTGGAAGCAGTTTAAAACTACACAACAATATAAAACTACAAGAGATAAATACAAAACCTTTATTTAATTTCCTTACTGTATTTACTACTCATTTATTCATTTTTCAAACATTCATTGAACAGTTATTATGAAGCAGACCCTGAGCCAGTCAGTGCTCATAATAAAAGCATGAGTAAGACTCAGTCCCAGCTCTCAACATATTTATAAAAAGTCAGTGGAAAAAAACAGAAAAAGGTCTCAGACTTCCCAAACAACTTGTTCTGCCTTAATTCTATGAATTCCCAACCTTTTCTCTTGAGTAAAATTTCAAAACAATTAGTCACAGTGGAGGTGTTTAATGTTTTGCAAACTCATTGGCATGGATCTAGCATGGGCAAATTAAACACAAACTAATGGTTCTTTTCCTCTTACACTGTGTGAAATTAGGTCATATCTTTGCTGCACTTCATTGTAAGGTGTTGGCCAGTTAATAAACCCCCAAATCACACGGCTGCTGCCTAGCCATGCAGTGACATTCTCCTCAGAAGAGCAGCCTCAGAGGGTAGGGTAGATTGCCTGAGAATCATCTGAAAGACTTAATAAAACACAAATTCCTGGGCCTTAACCCCAGAAATTCTAATTTAGTAGCGCTAAGTTGGGGCCTGAGAATCTACATTTTTCACAAGCTCCTTGATAATGCCTCCTGTCCATGGGCCACATTTAGAGTATATTTGTTAGGTTGCTCCTTGCTTATTGATAAATATGGTTCATGGATGGCCAGAAGTACAAACCTCAAAAAACAAGTAGCATATCTGCCAGTTGATGCCATATTTTGAATGTCTGAGGCCTGATACCTCTCCATCCTGTTCCTTTCCATTTTTGTTCCCAGATGAGACTTCCCTGCCCTCCTATGATCAGGCCGACAACTTGTTGCAAAATCAGACCACTGAGAAGTAAGGGAGAGAAAAGGAGATGGAATGGTGTTTCCTGAGTTCTTATTTCTAAGCAAAGGAGCCTGATGTCGATGCCCTCATAAACAGCATCTTTGTTAAGGTGCATTTTTCTTAAAAGTTTAAATTTCTACTTATGCAACTGGACATGAGGACAGAGCTTATGTCCTGCCTAGAGGCAAGCAAAGTGATTACACAATGTGCTTTGTGGACACACTTAGGGCATCACATAACATTGCAGCCTCTCCCCATCTTCAATTTTCCCTCACTGCATTCTGTTGTCCTTATTTCCCTCAGCGTCATCCTTCCATGAAAATTTTAAGATCAAAGTGGTGCACACTAGAATGTATTGACACAGATAACTGTAAATGACTTACTGCCTAGCCCTCCGGCAGTGTCCTCCCAGAGACTTTTGATTTGAACTATGAATGGCCATGAGCTTCAATACAGTAATTCCAGGCAATAACCTTGAATTCCTAAATTGGGTTCTTGTACATGTCACATCACTGCAATTGGCAGTGTGGATTCTGATTCCTCTTTTTTAAGACTCAGAAAAAATAAAATGGGACTTGGGACTATTGTTTGGAAGTATCCAGTTGAAATTTCAAAGCATCTTCTCCATTATTTAAAAGAACAGAATATCATAAATTAAGATTTCGTCAAGTACTACTTGTTTGATTAAAAGGAAAAATATCGTCTTTGTTGTGGAAACCAGTTTTTGCTTAGCTGCTTTTCCTAAACAAATGCTTTTTCTAGAGATATGGGAAGATGGTTTATTTCCAGACGGCATTTCCTTTGTGCTACAAAAAAACAACAAAACAAAAAAAAACTTGTTTGATATATGGACCTTTACTCATCTGTAAATCTCTTTTAACAAGAATAAAATATCATGATTACTTTTATTTGTTAAAGATTATTTAGTTTTGTTTTACTTGAGAGCACAGATTCTTAATTTGCTTTATGCCATGACCCTCTTTGGAAATCTAGAGATGCTGCAGATCTTTTATAAGAACAATGTTTTAAATACATCTTAAAAACACATAATCTGTTGTGAAATTAAAGAAAAAAAATAAGACTGCAAAGAAAAACAATTTATTTATGAATATAGTTACCTAACTGTTAAGTCAAATTTATGCCATAGTTAATTCATGTGCTTCTTTATAAATGCACTAATTTAGATCTAAAAGCAAGCCTACTGCCTATCATGACTTTGAAGAAAGGTTGCACATGGTGGCTAATACCTGTAATTACAGCACTGTGAGAGCCTGAGGTAGGAAGATCACTTGAGGCCAGGAGTTCAAGACCTTTGAAAAAATTAGCTGGGCATGGTGGCATATACCTGTAGTCACAGCTACTCAGGAGGCTAAGGTAGGAGAATCAATTGGGCCCAAAAGTTCAAGAATGCAGTGAGCTGTGATTGTGCCACTGCACTCCAGCCTGGGTGACAGAGCAAGAACCTATCTCAAAACAACAAGAACAACAAATTGAAGTAGTGATGAGCAGAAACAGTATTTTGAGACATGTAACCATAATTGTAATGGGTAAGAACACATCTGTGATTTCTATTGGAGATAAAGACATAGTTGTCTATTACTGTGGTTTGCTGTCTACAGTCTTAATTGAAAGAAATCCTGAATTTCAGATAGAAGTTGGTGAAAACAAAGATACAATTATTCCCATACAGGTCCAAGGACTCCTCCTTGGGAGTCCTACAGCATCCTTGACTTTTATGACCTTCTCTCTGGGCTTTTCTTCATGAACTCTAACTTTTAATGAATCCAAGAAAAGGATTTCCATGAATTAGCTAGTTGTTTTGTGGGGAACATTTCCAGGCTTCCTATGGGTTTCCAGAAACTATAATAATCAAAGTCTCTGAATTCGAGTATGGAGTTTTAATTATTCAAGTAACATACTGATCCATGACCTTCGAAAATTTTCTAAACAACACTGAAGTATACTAAATTGGGGGGGGCAGTCTTTCTCCCTCCTAACTCCCACTCTCTTGCCCTGAAGGAAAACACTGTTTACAATGCATTTATATGTGCATGTATAGGGGAGCCAGAGATCACATCCTAGTACCCATTAGCTCTTATATGGGCTCTTCAGCTGGATGTAGAAACCAAACTGACATCAGGCAGATTAAAAAGAGAAAAGCATGCAAGTTTGTATTAGTTTTTCCTGTACATGGGGATCTTTGCATGAGAGTGAAGCCTGAAGAAGTATCCAAAGCAAAATGCTTTTATTATGCTTTTTAGACAAAAAAAATTATACATTTGAGAAGAAATGATAATTCAAAGGAGATCTGGCTAGGGGCAGGAAGTGTTCAGGGAGTCACTAGGAGATCTATAGGGGAGTGTAAAACTAGTAGAAGATAAAGGTAACTTCCATTGCTCTCCCCAATTCTCCTTTCCTGGTGATAAGGGCTATTTTCTTACCCTGGTATAGAACATATACCCCTCCCAGAGGAGTATGGCTTGCTGCATGCAGGAAAAGACAAGTCAGCTAGCCCTTTCTGAAGCTACAATTTCTCCAATGTTTTCAACTCTAAATAACCAATACACCAATTCAGCATACTTGGGGATTGTTACTGAAATGCTAGGGGTTCTGTAAAAGTCCTGTTGCTCACTGCACAGAATGCCAATCACTGAGGTGAGTATTGCCAGGGAAGAAGGCTTTTATTTGGAGAATAAAAACCAAGAAGAATGGAAGCTCAGTCTCAAATCTCTCTCCCCAACTGATTGAAAATGTGGGATTATATAGTAGGAGAAGAAAGAATGTAAAAACAGCAATTAGGGAAGGGAAAGGAGGCAGTTATGTTGAGTGAGGGGCTTGGCGTCTCACTGTCTGGATGCCCTGTTCTGGCATACTATGAAGGGGCTAAAAGCCAACCCACTTTTGGGGGCTACCCGTATCCTCAGAAGGACAAGGAGCAAGACATTTTTCCAGGTAAGATGTGTCTCTTGGAAAATTTTAGAAGGAGGCTTTTTTAATGTTGAAAACTCAAAAAGTAAGATTAATAGTTCTGTCATTATAAAACCAGTTCCCCACAGCTTGCACACAAAGTATATTAGTTGTTTTATCTGGAGTGCTCCCTTAGGCATTTATAAGTGGAGTTGGGCAATTCCCCTTCTCAGGGTAAATAGGTTTTACAGTGCTTATTTTTTAATTTTTCCCCCAGTCCACTAGGCTGGCTATTTTGGGGGAATAATTTCCTGTATGTCTGGATTATATATACACACTTATGATTATTGTTCAGTTATGAGCTGTCGGTCTTGTATTAGCAAAAAAAAATTTTTTGCAGCATTTAAAACATTAGTTTATCTCACAATCCATTTTAGTAAAGGTTGATTATACCAATCTATAAAAATGGGACAACTTCTTTATGTTATACCCTCTGGTTTTAATAGTTTGTTTTGCCTTTTCCCCATATTGACTACCTTCCTGAAAACCACAGGTCTCAAAGGAATTGGTGCCCTGGCATAATTTTCCCTTTTGTAGCTTTGAGGCTGGTGATCTGATCCCAGGCAGATTCTCCCATCTGAGCTTAATCTAGACCCAAGGCCCAAACCAGCACTCTTTTACTTTTATTTTAGCTATTACTGATAACAGTGTTTAAAGAATTGAATAGTTTGTTTTTTCCTTATTAATTTGTATTTCCTTATTTATCTATTGAACCAACTCTCCAGGAGTTGAATCTATCACTAAATTTTATTGTTAACATTTACATTTGATAACTAAATGCAGCATAGCTGCAGCTCCATCCTACACGGCCAACTGGGAGCCACAAATTAATCTGATAACGGGTGTACTATATTTTCCTTTGAAACATTTTTTTTGTCTCCAGCTCTCCATTTCTACCAAAAACAAATCATAGTAGGACTAATTTATTTGTGAAATAAGTTTTAGTCTTATTATATATTTGGCATGATTATTTGCATAAAGTGCAACAAGAATAATTATTTACCATATAGACCCTTTTAAAATCGGCTTTGCTGGAATTTTTTTCCTAAGAAATCTCAGATTATACCTTTTGAAAGTCTCCCAAGTCCAATCAAGGATTTATCTGAGCCTGCAGATAATAACTGGGTGAATTCCTCTCTTTTTGAGGTCCCAAAATAACTTGGGGTTCCAGGGACTGTTTGAAGGTGATATTCTTCACTCATCATGGGTTGGAAGCCCTGGGAAGGAACAGACAAGGTGCACGGCTGGCCTTTCCAAAAGGCTTGTTATTGGCTCTTGATAGCTCTTTATCTCAGTTTATCAAAGTAGACTATTAATATCTGAAAATTTCATTCCAGTTAAAGCCTTGGTAAAACAACCAGTGTCTCCAATCGTGACCTGTTACAAAAGAAAAGAGATTCTTATTGTACTTATGCAAATAACTATATTACCATAAATTAATACTCACAAGTGGTTTCCAAATTCTGAAGAAACCAGAGAGAGAAAGAAATATGCTTTAAATTTCACTCACAAGAACATTATTCAATTGTAAAAAGGAAAAAATAGTTCTAAAAACAAGCAAAAAAGAATTAGCAACGTTTCAACAATAAAAAATATTACAAATTATTTTAGCTCTATTTAGTTTAGTTTATGCAATTAACTCTTGTTCTGCTCAATATTGGGCCAGCAATCCTCAAGAATATATCAGCTCAGCATACTCCTAAATGGACAAATATTGAAACCATTTCCCCTGAAAACTGGAACAAGACAAGGATGCTCACTCTCACCCTTCCTGTTCAACATAGTATTGGAAATCCTGACTCGAGCAATCAGAGAAAAGAAGGCAATCAGGGGTATCCAAATAGGAAAAGAGGAAGTCAAGTTATCTCTCTTTGCAGTTGACATAATTGTGTACCTTGAAAACCCAAGAGTATCTGTCAAAAACCTCCTTACACTGATAAAGGCCTTTAGCAAAGTCTCAGGATACAAAAT